>NC_034428.1:4384194-4404158 GCF_002078875.1 Numida meleagris
CGGCGGCGGTGGAGGCCGGGAGCCGGGGCAGGGGGCTCGCCCCGCGGCGCGCAGCATGGTGCGGGAAACCAGGCACCTGTGGGTGGGCAACCTGCCGGAGAACGTGCGGGAGGAGAAGATCATCGAGCACTTCAAGCGGTGAGTGGGGCGGGGGGGGCGGGGATAGGGCAGGAGGGGCCCGGGAGCCGCGGGGAGCCCCGCAGGAGCCGCTCGGGAAGCGCGGAAATCTCCGCAGAAATGCTCGGCGATCCGCAGGGATCCCCGGAAAAACGCGGCGGGAGGCACCGAGCCCCGCCGCCCTCCGCGCCGAGCCGGGCTGCGCTCTCCCTCGCCGTGTGCGCGGCCCTCGGAGCGCCCGCGCTGCGGTAGCGGCCCCGCGGTGCGCGGCCGCTGGGGGCTGAGTGCTGACAGCCCTCGGAGGCTCTGCCGCTCTGCCTCGGTGCCGCGTCCTTCACCATGAGTCACCATGGGAAAAATAGATGCGATCCGCGCCGCGCTGACAGATGGCGGCCCGGGGCGGGCTGCGAGGGGATGTCCTCGGCTCGCGCTGCGGGGCTGGGACGGGGCCGCTGCCCGAGCTCGGCTGCCTCCAGCCAGGCCCTAAAATGGCGGCGGGGCCCGGGATGGGCCCTGCGTGGGGCCGGGGCTCCCCGGGATGGGCCCTGCGTGGCGCCGGGGCCCTGAGCCCGCGTTGCGCGGCGGAACGTGGTGCGGAAGGCTCGGGGGGTTCGTGCGATTCCGGGCGCAGCGAGCTGAATGGAAGTGGGAATTTGACGTTCCTGGGTCTGATTTTTGTCCAGCCCTCCGCTTTTGTAAGATTAAAGCAGGGAAAAAGTTGCTATGGCACTGTTGCTTGGAGATGGATGTGAAAAAATGGCAGGCTCGGAATTGTGAATTCCCCTTTTTTTTTTTTTTTTTTTCGGTTGTTTTTACCTCTGCGAGTTTCGATTGGTGGCTGCGGGAGGAGGTTTGCTGCCAGGCAGAGCCCTCCGTTCCCATCATCTCTCGACGGCTTTCCAAAGATACGTTTCTCAGCGTTAGCGCGTTGGAAGGAGGCTGATCTCACACGAGTAAACACGGGGCTAAAACACGCTCCAGACATCTGGGTCTGGGCGCAGGTACTGGCACCATGGCAGGTAGCGGGCAGCCGCAGGTACAGCCGCACAAAACAGCCGGGCTCTTTGTGTGCCGGGGACCGGCGTGGAAGGAGGGAACAGGAGAAGGAGGATCTGGAGTTCGGAGTGTGGGCAGAACGCTGCTTGCACGCATCCCCCTGTCTGGACGTGCTCCTCAGGTTTGGGATCTCGTGGCTGGGGAGCAGCGGTGCCCGCAGAGCTCCCCGCTTCCCGTGGGGCTGTTTGCGTTTCCACTCAGCTGCAGTTTCCATATTACAGCCTGCACGCAAGCAGGCGTGCTGTTGCACAGGCTCTGCTAGGAGCAAGTTTGAGAAACACGACCATTTTGTTTCTAAAGAAGCAAAATCTAAGGGTGTCTCCTGAAACTTAAATCCTTGTGCTCAGTGTGTGTGTGTGTGGGGGGGGGCAGCTTTATTTCTTCTTCCTGTTCTCATCCAGTTCCCTGTTTACTCTGGGAACCTTGCTTGGTTTCACAGCCTTTGGGCTCTTTTTTTTTTTTTTAAGAGAAGGAATTAAGGTGAAAAAGGTATTGTGCAGGAATTAATACGTTTCTCTTTTGTCTTGATAGTCGAAGGGGTTAAGAAGAGGGATTCTGTCTGTATTGTAACAAACTGAGATTCAGGCTTTTGTTTTGTTCTCATAGGCAGTGCTCCCTTCTGAAAGACTTCATTCTAAGGCTCTGTCTTTTCTTTCAGTGGGTTCCTAAGGCATCCCCGAACGCAGAAGTGATGGGTGCCCAGAGCTGGGGTCTGCTGTTGAGAGGCAGCAAACCCGGAGCCAGCACTGGGGTGCAGGGAGGCAGGGAGCGATCACTTTGGGTTCACCCGACTAGCGGTGCCTTGACTCGCAGGAAAAGAGTCATTCCCCATCACCGAAACAGATGCTCAGCAGCTTGCAGAACAAGGCAACTAAATATAGTAACGGTTGTCCCCAGCACAAGTGCTGGCCTTCTGTAGTTTCTTTCCCTGTGTTTTCTCCCGGTTAATCTGGAAGAACCTGGCTTTGTCCCTTTATTGCTGTTTTAAAGGGTGAGAGGAGTAAAAGCCTCTTAATTGCAGGCCATGTGACTTTGGTATGCCATCACGCATTCTGTGGGAGAATTAAGACGTTCAGAGTGGCAGCCAGGACTGCGAGACACCTTGGATTTCAGGAGCAGACGTTCTCCTTCAAAATTATTGCGATTACACTGCAAATCAGAGCTCTCTCGGAGCAGATAAATAGCTGTTAGCCTTCTCTTCTGGAAAAGCGCAGGGCTTTGTCCAGCCCCACGCCGCCCTGCTCTGAGGCATGCAGGCTGCCTTCTGCAGAGCGGGTCACGTTGTCAACGCTGCTGCTCTGAGGAGCAAAATCTGGCCGTCAGGGAGAGTGTGTGTTTCTTTCAGTAGCTTCCAAGCAGCAGTCGGTCAGCTTACAAGAAATGTTTTGTCTGGTGGCTGGGAGTGAGGACACGGCCTGGGAGCGCGGCACCTCCTGCTCGAGCGGTGATGGAGCGATGGCACCGTGTGGGGCAGAGCGGTGGGATCACTGCTGGGGAACATCCCTGAGCTTTTGCTGCTTATAATTGAGTTATGGTCGTTGGGTATCACTTGAGATGCAAAAAGAGATGGATACAGAATGACCCATTCCTGTTTTTTTTCCTCTATTGGCTTTAAGTGACAGTATTTCATAGCACAGACACTGGTGTGTTAGCTCAGAGCCTTTGGAGGGAAGGTGGGATTTGTGCTTGTGATTTGCTGAGGGCCTGGGGTACCGGGCAGCATGGAGGCCTGGTTATGCTGTGTTTGACCAACCCCTTGAGTAAGAGATGTTGGTTTTGCGGAAGGTAAGCACGATTCCTCGGTGCTGGGAGAGTCACCGGTCCCCAGGCTTCCCCGCGCTCGGTTCTTTGCACACACTGGAGTGAGGTGGCAGCTTGGTGACGCCACGCTGGCCGGGGAAATGCCTGTAATTACTGCAAAGAAACTTAATGAAGAGCTGCGCAGAGCGCGGATTTGGACTAAGCTTCTCTTACAAGTTTCTGTACTCTGGGCCGCGCTTGAAAGATAAGTGGATGGGTCACTTGGTTACAAAACTCTGCTGTCTGCTGAGCCTTTCCAGCATTGTTTGTTCCCTGAGGTTCCTTCAGAGGTCCTGGCTGCATTTCTTTGTGATGTGAGGAAAGCAGCTTCTGTTATCGCTGAAATACCGCTCTGAAGTTTCGCTGGCTTTTGGCGTTCCTTGTAATTGCTCTAAATTCCCTTGGTACAACACTGAAGTAATCCTCATGCCCTGTCAGACGGATTGCTGCTCGCCTGTCTCTGCCATGTATGAGCTAAATGAGACCGTTCTACGTGTACAGGAGTTGCTGTCGGAGCCTGATGGTGGTTGTGGCTGAATCTGGGTTGATGGAAGCGTTGGGATCTGTGTGGGACTCATCCCTGCGAGTGCTGAGAACAGACCAGTGGATGGAGAGCTTAACAGTCCTTGTGAAGCATACGCAGATATTAAACCCATTCATCAAGCAGAAATGGGACTAGAAAAGGCAGGGAGCTGTTCTCGATAGTCTTGTTGATGGTTTTTTTTTCCCAGTGCTTTTCATAGGACAGCGAGTCATGCCAAGTCCTCCGGCGGATGACCTTATGTAGTCTTAAGGTGTGTCCAAAATTAGGTCCTTGTCTTTGCTGAGGGCCCAACAGCACCAGCTGGCATTTCATGGGAAAGGAAGTCAATATCCATGTGAGCCGAGGGCAGGCTGCAGTTCTGGGGCGTGTTGGTGAGCCAAGATGAGCCCAGAGCTTTTATTTTCCTGCACTAGTGAGCAGCAGCAGCGGGAGGAGATGTTTGCTGCATGTGAAGATACGCCTGAGATACACTGCCAAAAAGAGGTGTTGGGAGGTGTTTGGAGAAGAACTGGGGGGAGATGCAGAGGTTGGGACTGTCTTAAACAGAGTGGCCACGAAATGGTAGAGTTCTCGAATCTTGGTGGAGTCAGGAGGGGGAGCAGCAAAACTGCTGCCTTCAACTTGCCGAGCGCGGCCTTTGAACTGCTGGGGACACTGGTAGGGAGAGTCCTTTGGGGTTCAGTCCTGATGGGGAAAGGGGCCCAGTAAAGCTGGGTGCTCAAGAAGGAATGCTGAGAGGCGCAGGAGCAGGGTGTCTGCCTGTGTCATAAGGTGAACTGGTGTGGGAGAAGACCGGCCTGGATGAACAGGGAGCTTTTGCTGAGACTCCGGGAGGGACAGAGTCTGCCTCCTGTGGGAGAAGGGACGGGCAGCTCGGGGAGAGTACAAGGAAGTTGTTAGGATGTGCTGGGAGAAAACTAGAAAGGCAGTAACCCAGCTTGAACTCAGCCTCACCACTGGGCTAAAAGAGAACGAAGAACTTCTTTACAACTATATTGACAGGAAGAGGAGGGCTGAGGAGAATCTCCATCCTTTACTGGATGTGGCAGGGAACGTGACCACCGAGGATAAAGAAAAGGCTGAGGTTCTCAATGCCTTCTTTACGTCTGTCTTTAAAAGTCAGACCAGTTATCCTCAGGGTGCTCAACCCTCTGACCTGGGAGACTGGAATGGGGAGCAGTAACAATAAACCCCCCATGATTCAGGTGGAGACAGAAACCCACTGCTCCACCTGGGGAGTCCATGGGGCTGGGTGGGATCCTCCCGAGGGCGCTGGGGGAGCTGGCAGGGGTGATAGCCAAGCCGCTTTCCACCATCTGTCAGATGTCAGAGTTCCTGGTCAACTGGAGAGGTCTCAGTGGACTGGAGGCTTGCCGGTGTGACTCCCATCTACGAGAAGGGTCATAAGGAGGATTTGGGGAACTACAGGCATCCATCAGCATGACCTCGGTGCCAGGGAAGGTTATGGAGCAAGTCATCCTGAGTGAGAGTGCACGACGCGTCCAAGACAACCGGGGGATCAGGCCCAGCCAGCATGGGTTCACAGAAGGCAGGTCCTGCTTGACCAACCTGATATCCTTCTGTGACTGAGCGACCCGCCTGGTGGATGAGGGAAAGGCTGCTGACGTAGTCTGCCTCGACTTCAGCAAACCCTCTGACACTGTCTCCCATGACATTCTGCTGGAGAAGCTGGCAGCCCGTGGCTTGGACAGGTACTCTCTGCTGGGTAAAGAATTGTCTGAAGGGCCAGGCCCAGAGGATGGCCGGGCTGTGGTGAGGTGGAGGTTGGCCTCTTCTCCCGTGTAGCAGTGATAGGACAAGAGGGAATGGCCTCAGGTTGTGCCAGGGGAGGAGGTTCAGGCTGGGTATTAGGAAATATTTATTCTCCAAAAGAGTGGTCAGGCACTGAGACGGGCTGGCCAGGAAGGTGATTGAGTCACTGTCCCTGGAGGTGTTCAGGAAAGGTTTGGATGTTGCACTAAGGGACATTGTTAGTGGGGAGGTATTGGTGGTAGGTGGATGGTTGGACTGGATGATCCTGGAAGCCTTTTCCAACCTTGGTGATTCTATGAGAAGCTGGGGGGCAGAACTGAGGCTCATCCCTCTTGGCTGGTATTTTGGGAGGGCTGCTGGTGCTGAGGCTGTGAGCAGTTAAGTTGCTTCTGGGTGGGTAAGTTCTGATTTTGGTGGCTACCAAAAATAAGCGCTTGCGAGATACGTTGTGTGTGGTTTTTATTAAGTTGAGTGAATTTGCTGAGGTCTGTGAATGCCCTGAAACCAAAGACTGGAAAGGCAAACATTCTTAAACAGTGAACTAAGGAGTAAACTAGAAAATATGATTACTGCTCATAGTAAGATTTTGACTTTAGTGGGAAGAATATGAGCCTGAAGATGGGAATTCGCAGTGAGCAACCATCCTGGTGGCTTACCTTCACGTGGATCTCCGATGTTACAAAGATGGTTTGAGCAGCGAATGGAAATCAGACAGAAGCTGCTTTTTGCAGGTTTCCACCTGATGATGCTACGTGCCAGGGTAGCTTTGCCTTCCTGGCTGCCCAGCACTCCCGCTGTGGCTGGGTAACGTCAGCTCTGGGCTCCTTGAGCCTGGAAGCCCATCTCCAGTGCTCAGCTGCAGTCGTATTTTAAGACGTGATGACGACTTCTATGGAACGAGTAAAACACAGCGAGTGCCTTGGCTTCTGCATTTCCATAGTTATTGTTTGACCCGCTGACACTGTGTAATCATCTCATGCAATCTGTAAAATCCTGCAGCGTGGAGATAACGTCCTTTAATAAAAGATGAAACGTTGTTACGTACTTTTCATAAATACGCCACAATATATTCCAGGCATTGCTGCAGTCTGCTCTGTTAACAGGGCAGATTGATGGTGGAGGCAGTGTCTGTGAATTCACTTGAAACAGCACACTTCTCGGGGCAGATTTTTGGAAGTGCACCCTGCAGCACTGCGTGCGGCTGGCTCTGTGCTCAGTTTTGTATATTCATGCGTTGTCTGAGGTCCAAATATTCATGGTGACTTGGGTGATAATGCAGAGTTGGGATGTGGAAGGAACATAAATTTTCTGCTCAGACAAACTAATAATGAGAAGAGCAGTAGCCTGTCTCTGCGGCTGGTTTCTGTTTGAAAACCCAGGCATCTTTTAAGAACAAAAGGAGCTTTTTCGCTTCCATTCTCTTCCTCTTTTTAATTAAGCTTAACAACTTAAAATTGAAAGCACTTTTTTTGGTATGCTTAGATCTGTAGCGTGCACATCCTAATCTAATGAAAATGCACTGGAAGTGTCTGATCTCACCAAACCAAACAGCGGGATGAACCCGAGCCTCTCTGGGAGCAGTGCAGGCGGATGGTCGCAGTGCTCAGCACCGGAGATGCTCTGCAGATAGAGGCAGCTGAACTGCTTACGTGTTCCTCTCGGGTACCCTCCTGTCCACATACAAAGGCTTAACGTGTCCTTTGTTATCCTGTGATGCGGCAGGAGATCAGAGCTGGGTTCACACCAAACTATTGCACAGAGGCGATTGGGTACGTGATCAAAGCTGGCTTGGAAGTCATCTTTTAGCTCGCTAAATAGAGTGCTACCAGACTGTAACTTCTTTTTAATAGGCAGTTTTGCTCGAGGTAGAAACCAGAGCTGATGTTCTCAGTCCACGGGCTCCATTAGGAATAGCTTCTCCCCATCCTCAGCTTCCCCTGCGTGCTGCAGGAACCTTGGGAAGGATGCGCGCTGCTTCTGTGCAGCACAGAGCCCTGAGCCGGGCTCCTGCTGCTGCTGCTGCTGTGGGCCTGAATGCCTCCTGTCCCCGTTTGTGGTGCCGGCTGCCAAAAAGCACACAGAGCCTTATTTCAGTGTTCCCTTTTCAGGCGCTCTGTGACAGCTGCGGGTGACCCGTAACAGTTAGTAGGGCAAAATAAGAAAGATAAATGGCCAAGCTGTATGTTTAAAGTAGTCATTGCTGGAGGAGGAAGTCTTCCGGCCTCATCCATATCCTGATTGTGAGGAGAATGAAAGCTCAGAATGGACAACTATCTCCCTTGTATACGGAACCAAGTCTGATTTAGGAACTGGTGGTTGTACACGTGAGGTGCTGGTCTTGGAAAGCCATCTGAATGCATCTAGATGGCCGTGATGCACACACTGGCCTCGCTGTAACCAAAGACAAAACGAACCTTTGGTCTTCTCTAAAACAACTTGCTGGGGGTGTCAGCAGCACAGAAGCTTTGCTGTGTTCTAATAAGAATGGGTTCAGCACTGATGTAGATTTCTGTGTGCTGGCTCGCCCCTAGCTGCGAGCTAGCTGCCTTTTCTGGACCGCTGTTTCCTAGAGAACTGACAGAAGCTTGTAAGAAGGCAGGTTGTAAAGTTTGTTTCACTAGAGAAGTATGAGCCTGTGATCACAGAGACTCGTTAAGCCTGAAGATGATACATATTTAAAGTACTTTACAGCATGGCAGGGAGACCATAATGTTATGACTCTGCATTTTCCTCCATCTGCTGCTGAATACATGCAAAGCAGGGCTTGGAGAAGCAGAACTGAGGTGGGGATTTACCCTTTGATGTAAGGATGAGAAACGATTAATTGCGAGATTTCCCCCACGGTTGCGATGCAAGCACATACTTAAAATCAGACCCAAACAGATCCTGAAAGCATTCCCTCAAAACAAGGCTTGATCCCATTCAGAAGGCATTTAACGTAGCATATCACCACCAGTGTTTTTGAAGCAAATCTACAGATTAAGCTTTAGGATGGAAGAAAAATGTCCTGGGGTGGAAGCTGGTGGCTGTGCGTCTGCGTAGGGTGGAAGAATCACAGCACATCTCACTTGATATAATGCAGTTGAGCGTGTCCTCCCCTTACAGAGCTTCTACAAATTTCTGTAGCCTCCTCAGGCTTCCATGAGTGGTTTTACTGTTGAGGAGCAGCATCGTTTTCATTTATTTTGAGGGAGCAAGAGTGACGTGGTCTTGCCGCGCATGCTTCTCATCCCTGCTCGCTTTTGAGCCCGTTAGCCAGCTGGAGCTGAACTGGAGGGCGAAGGGGTGCTCCCAGCCTCAGTGACACGACGTCCCCGTGAGTTTAATGGAAACGAGCAGTTCTAATAGAGGAGGGAGACCTGATTAGCGGCCCCATGGAGAGAAAAGCTGCAGCGTGAGCCGAGCCCTTATTAGACATTAAAGAATCCACCCGGGAGAGAGGTGTTCCTAACCGTGGGAAAAGCTGCAGTGGGAACTGGTGTTTATTGGACACCGGGGAATTCGACCTCAAGACGTGCATCCATAAGAAATGAGTCTTCATTATTTCTGCTCACAAAGCCGCTTTGATTTTTTTTCCTTAATGATAATAAGACGGGTGTACCAGGAAGCCCTGCTATGGGTGCCTGCAGAAGCATGCAGAGGTGGCTGCTGGTGAAGGTTCCTTGATAACAGCTGCTGTCTGTTTTCTGGTGGCTGTGTCAGCGAGAAACCCGTCCCGTTGAACTCCATTAGTGCTGCTTTACCCATCGCAATATTGCGACAGCTCAAATTTGCCTTCTGCCTCAGCATCCTGCTGCAGGACTGACCTGCTGAGGGTGGTCGGAGGCTTTTCCCAGCTCACTGTAGGTGATGCCAGTGGCCAGACCAGGGCTTCTGCTTCCCCTCTGCCGTCCTTGACCAGGGCTGGCTTTTTGGAAGCTCCTCCTGCAGCTTGTTCCATGTGCAGTGGCACTGATGGGCGCCTCGAGGAATGGGTGTTACCTGCAGTCATGGTTCAGGAGCGCACTGAAACAGAGCATCCGTAGCATTGCTGCTGGTGGAACTTGATGTCTTTGGCATTGAGAAAAATTTCCAGACATATTGACTATGGGAAGTAGTAGTTGTACAAGTAGCAAATGTGAATAAATAGTTGAAAACGTTCCGTTTCTTCCCTCTGTTGTGGGACGTAATAATTTTGTTTAGGTGTTAATACCTTGGCAGTATCCAAAGGATGACTTTGCCGTAAAGGTGTAAATTAAATGTCTTAATTATGAATCACTTCTTGTGTCTTAAAATGGAGCGTACAGCTGAGCTGTAGGCAAGGGGAGGCCGCTTATTTCAGCACCGAGCTATCTTCCAGACTATCTGATACGCCGAGCATGTTGCTCTTAAATAACAGAGGTATCAGAAGTATTGGTGAGTGTGCCTGTGCTAGCTTTTTAATTTCCTATTTTGTCATCTCTTACGGAGGGATTACGAGCGCAGACAAAGCCCTTGCTGTTCTCAGTGCGTGGCAGAAACACGTGCTGTGTCTCATTAACAACCCCGCTGGTAGTCAGGGCCGGGGGATTCCCACAAAGTGCTGTCAGGGGCAAAATGGAGCTGGGAAATGCAGGAGAGGATGGGGTCCAGCTGGTCAGTTTGGCACTGGGGCAGGAGGAGGGCTGGAATCATTGTGCTGAGGGTTCAGCCCGGTCACGTCAGCGCTGTGCCATAGCCCGGGTGGTGGTTTCTGCTCCAGAATTTTGAGGGTCGTTTAAACTTTTTTGTTGCTATGAGGAGTGCTGGAGAGAATGCCCTGAATAATGTGTATTTTTTTCCTCCAAAGGTCGCGGAGCTGATAAAGATCGCTAAGCAAGTTTTACAGCATCTAAGATTGCAATCTAGAAAAGTGTGGGAGCTCGGTAATGAGGGCATTTCTGACTCACTGCTGTCACAAGCTCGGTTTGCCCTATGGTTTGAAAGCCAGCGCTCCTTGTGAGATGAAGAGCTTTTATTTGCATGGCTTTGCGAAAGTGAAGACTTTCAAAGCTCACATCACGTGGATTTACCGCTCTCTGACAAGCTTTGCTACCTGTGATCATCCCGATTGGGATGACTTATCGCTGTAGAATTTTGTGCCGAGAAAGGTGGAATTTGAGAGGCATTGAGTTTCTTTTATTTTTAGCCGTCTTTAACGCGCTGTAGCAGCTGGAGATAAGGAGAGCCAACACCACCCACTGCAGCTCCGGGGGCTGCTGGAAGCGCTCCGTGCAGCACTAGCAGCCTCCATTGCCACTACCCTCGATCCTGCTGGGTTTGCTCCCCTTAAAAACTGATTTCTGGGGGAAGATGGCGTCTTTGGGGCCCTCAGGTTCTTTTTAGGGCTGCCTGTGTAGCTGCATGAGGTCGGTACTCTGGAGCATCACAGTGTTTTCACTGCAGTCCCAAATAGCAAGCTGCTTCTTGGAGATGCTGGGCGCGAGGAACGTTTTTGTCAACGTGATCCGATGCCCTTTGCTTACGTCTTAGCAGCCAGCAGTTGCATCCAGCTGCTGGGAGTAAATTCTGCTCTGGGCCTTCCTCCGGAGCAGCCGTGTGCGAGGGCTGGCGGCCGTGGGCATGTTCCTCTGTTTGTCAGTGGGTGTTTGGGATTCTGTTTGACAGACTCCAGGTTTGAGTGCCAGTTGTACAAAGATGAGTGGCTGTGGCTCATCAGGTGACAGTTCCCTGCACGTGGTTGCTCGTTTTAAGCCTCGTTTCCCAGCGCTGTGGAATTCAGCTTGCTCTCTATTGGGATTATGTTTCAATTAACACATGTTATTTTCATCCCAGCCCTGCACATACGCTTCTTTATGGACTGCCTCTGGGTGTGCCTTCTGTTCCAGGTTAGTTTTAGTGACAGGACCCAGACCCGGTCACGCAGTCTGTGCATTCTTTGAATATGTTTTCGTTTGTGTCCTCTCTTTGTAAGCTCTCAAGTCTTCTTTCTGTTGTCCCATCCCTGGAGGCATTCAAGGCCAGGCTGGAACTAGATGGACTTTAAGGTCCCTTCCAACCCAAGCCATTCTATGATTCTAGACATGTGATGATGTTTGAGCAAAGGTTTTATCAGGCTTGGACCTGGTCCTCTGTCCAAAGCATGACCTGAGCAGCATCTTAGGGATGACCAATGGTGGAATGAGGTCTGGGACTGAGCACCAGCAAAAAAACCCAGAAGGGACCTGAATGGAGGTGCTGGCTTCTACAGATGTGGGTAGCTTGGCTCCAAACCCTCTGAAGCTGGTAGTGGAAGCCTGCTTTATGGCAGCACATCCTGCAGCTCGCGTGCGGAGGAATGGAGGAGTGGGATGCGGACATCTGGCTGAGGACTATTTCAGGTCACGGTGTTTCCTTACGAAATAACAGCAGGGCCAGGGGAGGGTGGGTGGCAGGGGAGCTCCTCGCCCTGCGCTTTACTGAAAAAACGTGGTTGTATAATAGCTCCGAGCACAAAAACCCGGCCGTGCTTCCCGGCAGCTAAACATAGCTGGCTTCAGTCAGTGCGGATCCGAGCGGATCCATCATGCTCAGGTGTGCTGCTGTAGCAGCGTGCTTGTCAGATGGTGCTGGTAATGAGCGGTGCAGAAACGAGCACAAAAAGTTCTGCGCTGGGTTTGATGTCGCAGTGTGTGGCATGCAGTAGGACTCGTCGCGCAGCATTGTGCCCAGCGTCCCCACAAAAGGAAGGTGATGCTTTGTGGGCTGGGATGGGGCTGACCCGCAGCGCTCTGCAGCGCGGCTGGGGGCGGGTATGGGATTGTACAAGCCTGGGGGAGGGAGAGAGGAGGAAGGGATCAAAAGTGACCGCTCCTCTGATTTCTTACGGTCTGTATATCAGTTTGTAAAGATCCTAATCAGGTCATAAAATAATGTGGCCGAGCGGTAACATTTGCTTCCTAAATATTTGCTGGCCAGCTCTCTTGCTGCGTCCTTTGTTCCGAGCGCTTTTGCTGGAGGAGGGCAGAGGCTGCGCGTGGCCGCGGTGCCCAGGGAGGGGCCTGGGGCCGGGGATGGAGCGGGGAGGGCCGGAGCCCCAGCGCTGGGGATGGGGGTGCTTTGATCCGCAGAGAATCAACCGATAATGTTGAAATGACAAATTCGTGTTCTTTGTCCGACAAGCTGGATTAGCGTGGCTTTGTTGGAGCGCTGATTAGCTAGCAACTTCTGTTTTCTGAAAGGGCCACCAGATCTCTGTTGGTAGCGTGCTACAGCTGCGCGCTGGCGGAGGGGCTCGCTGACATAACAGCTCTGCGCGATTCAGCTGCACTGTGTGGAAGCATGACTTCATTGCGGTGCGGAGCCAGCGATGCACCGCCGGGAGCTCCGCACGCTCGAGGCGCTGCGCCTGGCGTTCCTCGGGGCCGCTGGGCGCACGGCTCAGCCTCTTTGTTTTCGGCCGGCTCTGCCAGCGCCGGCAGAAGGCAGGAGGGGTCGGGTGGGTGGGAGCCTCTCTCCCCATCCCCTTCTCCTTCTCCCCCTCTCCCCGGCTCTCGGACCCGCACCGAGGTCGTGCTCGCCCTTCGCCTCCATCTTGGCTCCCCGGCGCCGTGCGCTCCCCGCCGCAGCATCCTCCAGCCGCGCCATGCGGCACTGCGGCTCTCCTGTCCCCCGGGGATCGGGTGTGGAGCATCGCGGGGCTCCCCTCGCCGCCGTCGCTTTCCTCCCCTGCCGCCTCCCCGCCTCGCAGCAAAGACGATTGTCACAGATGATCCCTGGGGCTCATCAAGGACGCGGCGCAGGACGGCGTAGATCCGCGCGTCCGGATTACCGCGCCGTCGCCAGGCGAGGTGATTCAGGGCTGTGGCTGCAGCGGAATACGGCAGGAGCCTCCCCCGCTCATTTTTTATATAGAAAAAAAATTATACGTTGCCCCCCCATTTTCCATCGTTCGTTCTCTTTTTAATTTTTTCCCCAAGTAGGCACCAGGCAAAGCACGCTTCCCGGGTATGAAACCTGAGCTGTGTCTCGTTTTGTTGGTACACAGGGAGCACATGATGTTGATGTTCTGCATTTTCCGTGCGCTCCGGGCAGCGTCAGTTTGAATAGCTGAACGTTTCAGCACATTTCTGGATCTTCTGCAGGAAAAGAAAATAGTTGAGGTCTGCGTGTGTGTATTACAATAACACGTACGTGCTACGGTTGCAGAATTGGGAAATAAAAGGATGATCGGGCTGGTGAGTGGGAACAGTCAGAGCTTATTTCTGATGTAACTGGCAGGCAGCGTTTCGTATTAAGTAGGCTCTGGTGATTGCAGCCAGAAAGGTCAATTAGGATTTCAGGTTTTTTGAGGAATGTTGAGACATTTAAGTTTTTTTTTTTTCTTGCTGAAGATTGCAGACAAAGTACGGACTCGCGTTGCCAGAAACGGAATGCGTAAACAGTGAGCGCAGCACAGTGCGTGTTGGAACCAGTCAGCTCTGCAGCAGCAGCATTCAGGAGCACAGCTCAATAGAAAGGAGAGTTACAGCACTCTGCTCCAGCAGCTCGCTTCTTTTGTCTGAAGGGAGCTGGCGCTGGAAGGCACGTGGAGGGCACGCTGGTGACACCAGACAACGTGCCCCGTTATTCTCCATCGTTGTGTCGCATTCATTCGTTGCAGTCAGTCTTGTTTTCCTGAAGGGCTCTTTCCTGTTTTCCTTCCCCCTTCTTCCTTTCCTGTTGCTTCTCCCTTTACACATTCCACGTCCAATTAGGCTCGTTTTTTTTTTTTCCCCTCGTACAAATGTTATTACCTATGTCCTCGATTTTTAGTTTTCCTAAACCTTCAGTAACCTCACCCAGCCCCAGGAGAGCGCAGACCTGGGGAATTCTCCTTCCTGCATCACCATGATCTGCTCCGTGCCGCTCTCCGTTAGAATAAAGCATAACCAGTGCTGCAGTTTGGTGTCACAGGTTTGAAAACTCCTCTGGGAGTGAGCACAAAGGCTGCAGGCTGCGTCCTGGGCAGTATCCAGGCACAAATGCGTGCCATACGCGCCCCTGCCTTTTTCTGGCTAACAAGGAGCTTTTTCATTCACTTGAAAGATGCTCTTGTTTGTGCACATATTCCTTAATGACCAGTGTGCCGTATTCGGAGGGGGAGAAAATAGAGGAAAAATAAAAGCCAAATCCAGAGCAGATCATATGAGAAGCTCAGTGGGGCCGGGTGGGAACGAGGAGCCAGCAGTCGGTGAGGCAGATTTTCAGCGCATGTTTACGAATTAGTCATCCAGTAACAATGATGAAATGTTAAGGTGTACTGAAAGCCATGCACAAACCAGATGTGGGTTCCGGCAGCGCTTGCTCCTCAGACAGTTGTGTTGGCTTTTATTTGTGCATATACAGCTGAAAACAGCTTTTCTTGTCTTAAGATCAGTTTGCATCTGTTCAGCATCTTGCTGCTTTTGGGAATAGAAGAATTTTGCAATAATTCTTTGTTCCTTTTACTGATATTTCTTTTGTTTTCATTCTTTTATCCCTTCCCGGTTTGCTAGCGCATTCCAAAATAAAGGTTTGGTCCCTTTTTGTCATGGATTAACATCGGAGCTAAAAGCCCTAGCAGCTCTGCTAACCCTGCTGGCTGGCTTAGAGCCATCAGAATGCTGCGTGCAGTTCTCAGCCATTATGAAACCTCGCTGTGTTCGTCCTTTCCATTTTATCCTTTCTGCCACAGAATCAGAAAATCACCAAGGTTGGAAAAGACCTATGAGATCATGCAGTCCAACCGACCACCTATCAGCAATAGCTCTCACTAAGACAGAATAAGTCTGCAAGTATTAGAAAGCCTTATTCCATCGTGTTTTCTTGCGTGCAGAAACATGGTTTTTGGTGTTTTTTTTTTTTTTATGGACATTTACTCATCCCTACGTGCTGTGCGTGCTGCAGGCTGGGTGTGTGGGGCAGGCTGCGTGTGTGTCCCGCGGGGTAGCCTGAATAAGTGGGCTAGAGATCGGCAGCGGGGATGAGAATGAAGACTCGTTTCAGTGCTGAATGGATTAAATATAGATCAGAGTAGTGGAATTGCTGTGTCAAGGTCATTTTTTTCTTACGAAGATTTCTGAGATGTCTTTATTTTTACTTGTTGTGACACAGTTTTGGTTTAATTATGTCTTGCTCGTCAGATTAAAAATTAGAAGGGCTGCTCTAATTGCAAATACCTTTCTATTTCCTCGGCTGCTGCTGCTCCGTTGTTATAAAAACGGAGACCTTGCGGTAGGCTAAGCAAAAGAGGGGGGCTGGAATTATTCTGGAAAGTGCCTGTGACTTTTTCTCCCTTTTTGAGAACGCCTCCTCCAGCCTCTGATGTGTTTTGAGATGGGTTTTCTCGTGCAAATTGCTCGAAACTAATGCTGAGTTTTCACGAGGTCATGTTATTAAATACGGTCTTTTTCTACCTGCATTAATATTTTCGCTTTGCTTTGCTTTTCTTCCAGATATGGACGTGTCGAAAGCGTCAAAATACTCCCCAAGAGGGGGTCGGAAGGCGGAGTGGCAGCGTTTGTGGATTTTGTGGACATCAAAAGTGCGCAGAAGGCGCACAACTCTGTCAACAAAATGGGCGATAGAGACCTACGGACGGATTATAATGAACCAGGAACCATTCCCAGTGCTGCTCGGGGATTGGATGATACAGTTTCCATAGCATCTCGTAGTAGAGAGGTTTCTGGGTTCAGAGGAGGTGGGGGGGGGCCCACTTATGGCCCCCCGCCATCGCTTCATGCACGGGAAGGACGTTATGAGCGGAGACTTGATGGGTAAGTTCCAAGGTTTCTCTAGGCAGGTATTTTGTATTTGATATGGTGAGAAACACAAACTCATATATAGGGCCCCCAGATGGATTTAAAATTTTGGGAATTATCTATGCTTCCTATTTTGGGTTGGAAACGGAAGTGATTTCTATCCCAGTGGCTGGTACCTTGTGGATCCATAAAGGATGTTTTCTGCAGCTGGTTGGATATCTACACTTGAAATAAGGTGGTTTTAAGATGGAAGATTTCCTTTGGCCAGCATCGATATTGGAGTTACTCTTTTCTAGAAGTAATGATTCCATTTCTTGGATAATATTAAGGCCTTATTCGGATGTATCCCTACTGCCAGATGGAGTTATCTTTTACTACAACATGTGGTGAAGTTCTGTATGGAGTATCTTCGGAATACTAGAACCTAAAATTCTGTGAAAGCTTGATGCCTAGTTCTCAGTTCTCACTATACGCAGTTTATGTGTTAATTGGATTGTCACCAAAAATTTCCTAGTAGAATTTAATGATGCAGTCCCTTGGATTCTACAAACAACACTTAGCCATGGAAATAACGCTTGGATGGAGAAGACCGAAGGCAGCTTGTGATGTTTCCATTTTGGATCTACATCATTTCCAAGCTATTGGGATTATTCTTTCTGATGGTATTGGCAAAAAGTGCTGATGGACATGACTAAATTTTGGAAATTATAGTGTTTTTTTTTTTAAATGCTGGGATGAGAACTACTGCCTTGAATTTACTGGATGGTATACAGTCAAGACGTCAGTAGCCATGGGGAGTGGATTACTATCTAGTCTCTTAACAAGCTCTTTGTTGCTCCACATTAAGCGTACTTTAGTTTTAAGGACGTGGCGCTAACAATCAGTTTGTGGATACACCAACCAAAACTGACGGGGCTGGATGGTTACAAGGCGGCTCGAGGATGCCTGCTGGCCAACAGCGATGAGTGCCCTCGTGCATTGGGTCAACTACCAGCTGCTTGATTCAGACGTAGGGCTGGAAATTAAAATAATGGATCTATTTAAGTGCCTTCTGTCTCAAGAAAGAAGTCTGGGGGTTTCAGAGTTACGGTTTCAGTCTGGGACTACTTGCTTCCAGCGGAATTTTTTTTTTTTTTTTGGCCTGGCAAAAAAAATTTTTTTTTCTTTTTTTCTTGTTGGTTCATCCAAAATATCATTTGACACCCTTGCCCATTAAGAAGGTGGATTACCCCTGTAAGAGGGGCCAAAATTGGGGAAGTTATGTTCACAATTCTCTCCCTAGATTTAATTGGGAATATAGGTCGTGTTTCCACACTTGAAAAAGGTTGGTATGTCCTGCCCTGTGTATATTAGCCCCTCTCCTAACCCAAGTCAAACCCTCTCTTTCCACTAACTCCAGTAGTACTTAGTACTAATAGATAAATCAAAAAAGCACTGTAGCCATTAGATTTTCAGCTCTGCTAGCTCCTCTGTCTGTCTTCTGTGTCCTTTTCATGGAAGGACTTTGTTCTTTTATTTCAGCTGTAGCAGTAACCCTTTAGAAAATACTGCTTTTTCTCATACCTGATTAAATCAGCTTTCTCTGATTAACACTTTGTAGGATGCTAAATGCAATCGTTTATGAAAATGTTGATCTGGGTCCTTCAAAAGGGGGGGGGGGAAGAGAGATGTGTTTCTGTGCTAGACCCTGAAATGTCTTTAGAAATGCTGTTGTTGCCAGCAAGAGATAAGGCAAGAATGAATGTTAAGCACCTATATACATTAATGAAATTTTCTATTTTATCAGTTAGGGAGTTTTTTATATATAATTTCTGAGAAAAAAATGCAGGCAAGACATGAGTTAGCTCTGGAAATAACTCTGAAAATGAGTTATAATTGAACAACAGAGGGTGAATATATTTAGAGGATGAAGGATCCTGTGATTCACTGCAGAAGGAATTAAACTTCCTGAGACGCTAATCAAAAAAGATTCAAATCTGATTTTGAGTTTATAAAAGAGATCTGGAATGTTTCTGCCATTTTAAATGGGAGACAGACCCGTGATGCAGGAGGGGAGGAGGAAGGGCAAGGAAGAATTGGGTTATTAGGATTCAGGGGACTGGAGTGACTGATAATTGATTCTGAGCGTAGGGTCTGAGAAGGCTGAGAAAAAGGTTGAGATGTCCTTCATAAGGATCATTAAATTTTTTAATTAACCGTGGCTATCCTGCCATATTTAGAATTTTGCAAGTATTTTTTTAAACATTCAACGTAATCGTTCTTGATCTGCCATTTTGCTGAGGTACTGTAGACGTACCATCCCGGTGTTTGTCTAAATTGGACTGCTAAACTATTTATGAAATTCCTGTATCTGTTAATTGTACTGTATCTTTATTTAAGGGATCACACTAACGTTCTTAGAACGTGAAGCTTTCCTTAATTGACATGCAAAATGTTTGAAACACTGAAACAAAACAGATCTTCAAACTAGTGTGCTTACAGAGATACAAACTGTGTGACTGCAGTAACAACAGTCTCAGCAAACAAACACCCATAGAAAAATTAACTGAAGCTCTTCCTGTAGCTTTTCAGTTTATTTTTGGGGCCTGCATCTTTTTTAGGTGTTAGGAATACTTGCAATTTAAGTATTCTGATGCTAGCAACTAGGGTCTGCAGCTTTAACAAGAATTGAGTGTAGCTCTCCAATAAAAAGAGAAATTCCTTCTGAAAGAATGAAATATTTTACTACAACAACGAGAAAACCCTTAATTTCTGGGCTTTTGTGTGGGTAATACTACCCCTTTTGAAAGCAGCTTCTTACCTCTGGGTCATGCTTTGCACTGAGGCTTTCATGGCTCCAGCCCAATTTGTGATGCCATTTGTGCAGAGGGATAATTACACGAGTTTCAGTCATTGCAAAATTCAAGAAAAAATTCTGAAGCTCTTAAAGCAAAAATGGGAAAAAAGAAATGTTTATTGTGATGTTCAAAAATATGAAGTTTTCTACAGTGTTTACTGTATTTTAAAGAAAATGAAAAAAAAAAAAAAACAACAACCAGACTCCAACCAACAATTTACATGAGGATTCTGCACTGGAAAGCTTTATTTTTTCCTGTGCACGCAAGATGCTGGTCATGAAAGCCCGATCTGTAATTAAAACAAAATGATTGCTCAGCTTTACTGTCTATGAATATAACTTTGGAGTTAAGTAAAACGTTTTGTCAGTGTTTGCTTGATAGGTCATTGCTTCAGCAGAGAAGCAGTCGCTAAAGTAAATCCAGTGCTGAAGTGAATGTTTGCATGATTTGCTTTTAGTTGGTGCTTGCCCCTTTCTGATGGATTAAATATTTTTCCCTCCTCCTAAATGCAGGGCTTCAGATAACAGGGAGCGTGCTTATGAACATAGTGCCTATGGACACCATGAACGGGGGACGGGAGGATTTGATCGGACAAGACATTACGATCAGGATTACTATAGAGATCCTCGGGAGCGGACTTTACAACATGGGCTCTATTATACTTCTCGGAGTCGAAGTCCAAACCGTTTTGATGCTCACGACCCCCGTTACGAACCTAGGGCCCGGGAACAGTTTACATTGCCCAGTGTGGTACACAGGGATATCTACAGGGATGATATTACACGGGAGGTACGAGGCAGAAGGCCAGAACGGAATTACCAGCACAGCAGGAGCCGCTCGCCGCATTCATCCCAGTCCCGGACCCAGTCCCCGCAGCGGCTGGCCAGCCAGGCCTCCAGGCCCACGCGCTCCCCCAGCGGCAGCGGCTCCAGGAGTCGGTCTTCCAGCAGCGACTCCATCAGCAGCAGCAGCAGTACCAGCAGTGACAGGTAGGCTGCTCGTGGCTGCAGTGGACGCGGTGTTACTCAACCCGTAGCCCAGCTCAGTGTGCCATCATCCGACCCAGTGCGCCGTAACCCAACTCAGTGTGCCATCACCCAACTCAGTGTGCCATCACCC
>NC_034428.1:4404575-4440700 GCF_002078875.1 Numida meleagris
GTAACCCAACTCAGTGTGCCGTAACCCAACCCACTGTGCCATCACCCAACTCAGTGTGCCATCACTCGGCCCAGTGTGCCATCACCCAACCCAGTGCACCATCACCCAACCCACTGTGCCGTAACCCAACCCAGTGCGCCATCACCCAACCCAACGCACCGTTGCTTCCTGACTCGGTGTGCCTGGCACCCAGTCTTTGCGCTGCGGGCTGATGGTGGTTTGTGAGTCACAGTGCGGGGTCGCGAGCCTCTGAACCAGAAGGTGTTTGGTGGCAGCTGCTCAGCGATGTAGAAGTAAGCTGATGTGAAAGGTAGAGAGACTGAGTTGGCACAGAACAAAGCTGAGGGCTGTGCTGTTGCTGTGTTGACTGTTTGCCGTGGTGGATACGTGCAGGCTCCGTGCGGTGCTAGCTAGGTGAAACGTGATGCACAGATGCAAGGCCTTGCTGCAGCCCTGCCTGCTGTATCCATGATTGGAGAAGGAGTAATAATTTTACTTTTCTAAATTAGGGCATAAGTTAATTTTAAGGTCCAGCTACTTTATACAGGGTGAATTTTATAGTATTTTTAGAAATGATATTGGCCTGCTTCCTCTTCATTCCCTATTACCGCTGACATTTAAAAGATGAATGTATTGCCTTTCCAATTTCTTCCCATGTTTCCTCGCAGCAATAATTGTAGACTTGGAAGAATTTTTAAAATCCAGATGCCTTTCCCTAGTGATAAGAGCATGTCCTTGGTTCTGTAAGTCTGTAATTTGTGTGGCTTCATTTACAACATACAGGGGAAAAAAAAGAGTACTAGAGCTGGCTGCTGGATTTCTTTAAGTAATTGGAAAACTGATCTTGAAATGCCTCTCAGATATTTAACTTTTGGAGAGCAAATCCACCTTAAGTGTGGAAATGAAGAAGCTGCCGTTGTACCTGTGGTTGTTTTGTGCTGTTTGGTGAAGGCTTTCCAGAGTTGGAAACGTTTCCCTTGCATGCCAGTTCTTTTGAAAAAAACTGAAATATATATTAAGTAAATACATACAGCAGTATGATAAATATGTAGCGTTTGATTGTTGCTTTGAATTGAATTTTACCACTGGTAAATCTCTAGTAGCTATTCTCATACAGTCTCTTTTGCTTGAATATGGACCAGAAGGGTTGGATGGGCAGCGTGTGCAGAAGTGAATTCTCCTGTATACTGTTACCTCCTCCTGGATGCAGAAATCCAGGTCATGTCTTGGCTGGAAAGAGGTGGAAAGAGAGGTAGAAAGAGCAGTGGCTAGGTCTTCCAGGCTGCCTCAAACACTTGCTTGTTTATTTCTAACACCTTGCTCTCTATGAGGTCTTAACACTTAGATTGAGAGCAGCTTTCCTCAAAGATTTTCACACGCAGCACAGCTTAGAGATCGGTGAGACCTGAGAGGTCTCAACAAACGAGGGAAGATGAACTGAAAAAGGCCTGGTTACGTTAAAGGTTTAAAAAAAAAAACAAGCAGGAGAAATCCTCTCTTGTGGTGCTGCTTTGCTTGCGGTGTGGATAGAATGGAGCCCACAGAACTTGTAATATTCATAGAATGTTGGTGTTAGGATGTTGAGGCTGGGGGAAATACTTGGCGAGTTTTAGAGGTCTAAGTAGGATCCCACTGCAACAGAGTTTTCAGATTTAATCAGGAGATAAGCTTTGTCTGCTGCTGGAGCATTTCGTTTTCTTGACAGTCTGTAGTTCTGGTAATGGAGAATGAGGCGATGCTCTGAAGGACAGGGAAACAAACTGTTTTCTGTCCAATAAAGTGAATTCAAATTCAGTAGAACAAATAATAGAATCTTGGAGATACTTTTCATGTTGAAGGATCAGGAAGGAGTTTTACGTGTCTCTAAGTGTGAGGCTGGAGAGTAGTAAGCATTTAACCGTGCGTTGACCTTGTAGAGCAAAGTCCCACCTGGCCTTGACGTCTCGAGTTGAGCTTCCTTGTTCTCAGCACGCTTCGAGTTTGGCAGTGTAAATACATGAATGCCTCGTGGGAATGGGAACGGTTGGGTTTGCCACCCTGAGAATATGTAGGTGTTCATGGGTTGGAAGTCACCGGGCATTGGGAGAAACGTCCTCACTGTGAGGGTGCTCAACGCACGGAGCAGGTTCCGAGCAGGGCGGTTGGCTCCCAATGCCAGGAGGGGAATGCAAAATGCCTCGGGTCGTGTGTTCAGCTTTTGGTTAGCACTCAGCACGGCAGGCAGCAGGGCCGGATGATTTCTGTAGGCCTGCCGACGGAGCCATGGAACGCGACGTTGCTCGATTCTGCTCCGCTCCCTCCTGACGCTGAACTGCTCTGTAAGTGTTTGTGTTGGAGGGAACGTGGTGGAAAGGCGCGATGCTGTTTGCCCGGGGAGGTGGGTCACTCGCCCACGCCCCGAAAGCGCTGCGGTCAAACACTGGGGCTGTGAAAACTGCGGGTGTTGAACACCCTGGGAATTGTGTGTGTGTGCCCGGCACCACCCCCTGCGTGCTGGGAAGGAGGAGCAGGAAGGCGGTAAAGGAGAAGGCACGGCTGCATTCCTTGTGTTGTGGTTTCCTAAGGACTGTGCGGAGTAAATGCCATTTCCATGAAATGGAGACGGTTTTTCCTGGGGAGTCATGGGAGGGAAGATGCTCTGCAGATGGTTCAAAAAAAAAAAAAAAAAAAAAGGAACAAAGCTTTTATTTCATCAAGGTTTAGAGTTACTCATTTTAAATGCATATAGGGGATTTGGAATGGGAACTGCAAAGGAGTCATTTAGAAGATAAGCAGCCGTGCGGGATTTCCAGCACGCAGAAGTGTGAGCAGCGTGCGTGATCGTGCCTTTGGGTTTACACTCAGCAGCCCGAGGTTCCCTGTGGAAAGGAGCATGCCCCTGTGGTTCTGCTCGTCCTCACCTTGAGGCAGATCGATGGAGAACGCAGCCAGGAGAAGCCGAACGACGGAGCAGCTGCTGCGTGCCTCCGTGCCTTTCCGTGCCGCCCGTGTCTGTGCTCACAGCCGGCCTGATGCCACCCCAGGGTGGGGTTCCCCTCAGCACGGCCGCTGCTTGCCGTGGGGCGATGTGTGGGGCAGCACAGGGCCGGGCTGTGCTCCCAGTGCCTGCCCCACCCCTGCCCGGCAGCCCCCTGTGCGGCCGCACACCGCGGTGCCCGTGGGGTTTGCATCAGCTGCTGGAGGAGCGGGGATGTTTTCCTGCAGTTTGTGCTCCCCCCACGTGGTCCCAACAATAACTGGTTTAAAGTAATGCAGTAATGAAGCCCCTTCCTGCACTGAGCAGAGCTGGGAGCTGTGTGTGGGAGGCCGGGTCCTGCTGTGAGCCCTGCGAGTGCACGGTGCGGGGCTGGATGCAGAGGAAGGGGTTCAGCAGAAGCACCTCTGTGTTACTACCCTGACAATTACTGCCATCATCTCAAACGACTGCCCTGCGTCCTTTTAAAGCGGTTTTGTATTTTAATGCTGTGAGGGCAGCTTGCAATCAGCTCAGCCTTTGCTTAGCAAATGTGAGGTCATGGATGCTGGCAGCGCAAGCCCAGCCTTCGCGTGAGCCCGACCCTCAGCCTGCTCCGAGCAGGAAGGCTTGGAGGAAGGCAGCCGGCGTCTGCAAGGTCAGGTTTTCCTACCCTGCTTTTTGGGAGCAGCGGGAAGAACCCGCATCTCACAGAAAGCATTGCCCATGCCGTTGTCATGGCAGCGCCGTCCTGCTGAGCTCCACGCTGCAGTTCCTGGAGCCCACGCACACCGCAGCCCGGGGAAGGGCTGGCTGCCTCGTGGTGGTGGACGGGGCTTGGACGTCGGGGCCGTGTCTTTGCAAAACGGTCACTTCTCATTGCGTTTTTCAGTCTTTGATTTCCTTCCAAGTGTTTTGCTTAATCATCTCGAGTAGGCTGAGGGAAGGAAAGAATTAGCTGAGGTCAGGGAAGTTGAAGCTGCCCGTCTTCCTTCTCGGCAGCAAGGCTAAGGGACGCTGAAGGCAGGGAGAAAGCCGACTCCTGCTGCTGCCATGTGCTGGAGAATGAAGGGAAATCCAAAGCTAAAAAAAGACAAAACTGAGAACACCAAGAGTGATGGGTGCACAGTGCTGGTCTGGGGGTGCAGGCTGCCCTTTCTTGGAAATAGAAATAGGCCTGGGCTATGAGTCGCAGCCAGAAGGGGTGAGAGGCATTGCAGCGGTGCTCCGTGATGGAGCCGTAGCGTGGCAGGCACCAAAAGGTAGGGGAGGGGATTCCCATCGTAAAGACCTTTGGAATAATGAGAGGTTTAATAATTTCTAATGAATATTCACGTGGGGGAATGAATGGAAAGAAGGAAGGCCGTACTAAATGCTTCCTGAAGAAATCCTAGTCATTATGATGATCAAAGGAAAGCTCCAGCCGGCGTCTGTGTTCAGTCATACGTATTGCCATTAAAGCGCAGACAGTGTCACTTTACATCTTAAAGACGAGTTTGCAAATACAGTGATGTGATTTTTTCCCCAAGGAGAGCGTTTTCAAGCTGTGCCAGGGGCACGAGGGCCGGCACTGTGCTACCTTCCATAAAGAACTGAAGGGGCACAGCTCTGTGTGAGAGGCCCTGGCATTAACCTTAAAAACAACGTAGGTGGAACATGCCATGTTTAAACTAAGGTGACCCAGGTGAGGATTAATGGCAAATAAACCTCACTGGAAAAAGATGGAATATCCTCCCTTGATCCTTAGCCACTGAATTAGCCGTGTAACTGATGCACTTAGGCTTGCCCTTAACTTCCACGCATCAAGCATAGTCTGCCTGTGACTTTGCTGCTGCCGAAACCACTAATGATGGCATCAGGGTTTTAAGCACGAAAGCTTCTTAGCGAGCGATGAGATCTCCCTCTCAGATCCTTCCAGTCAGCCAGGAACGCTGTTGGAAGATGAGAATGCGGCGTGGTTACGAGTGGCAAATCACAGTCTGCGGGAGAAGCGAGGGCTGCGGGGCTGAGCGCAGGGGAAGCAGTTTGCGAAGGCCAGGACAGAGTCATAATTTCTTAAATGCCAGAAGCATGACAGCCTGTTTTGTTGAAAGGGGAGCAGAAGATGAGTTTCCAAAGGGAGGAATAAGGAAACGCACTGTGTAGATGGCGTGTTAACGAAAAGCAGAGCCTCACGTTGCCACTTAGGAAATGCCCAACTGATAGGAGAAGAGAATCCTGCGTGGAGAAGTCGGCCTGCTGCGAGCCTCCTTCCTCCTCGCGAGGTTCTGGTGATAAAAGCAGGGAGACGATTTATTCTTTCCTGCTCCGTGCTGGATTTAGAAGCGAGCAGCCTGCCTGCCTGCAAGCACGAGTGCTCCTGGTTTGCAGGAGTGAAATGCGGAGCCTTTCAGATCTCTCTCTGAAAAATGGCCTCAGCTCAGTGCGCGGCTGCTTTTTTTAGCTCGTGGTGATAATTTTAGCTGGAAGATGCTTAAAAATCGAGAGCGGCAGCAAGAGCACCCTTTGGAGGGTCCTCTCTGTGAGAGGGAAGTGGTTTGCAGGCCTGTCTGGTTTCTTCCACAGGTGCTTTGCATTTTCCCAGCGCCCAGAAATCTTCACTGTTTTTACGCCTGGGCAAAAATAAAAAAAACCCAAAGTCATCGTACGCTTCAGGAGTGGGTAGTTAAGGCACAAACCCTCTCCATCCAGGGGACGTTCACGTGATTTGTCATGGCTCTTCCATTTGGGAGTACAAAAGTCAAAGGCGTTGCTAGCCCGCCCTGCGATAACGTGTGAAAGAGCAGCATTGTTCTCTGATTCCCAGCCCCAGCAGCCCCGTGTCCCCTGGGCAGAGGGGAGCTGCAGTGCCTGCTCGTGGTGGCTGCTCCGGCTCTGACCTCCTTCAATCACCTGACACCTGGTTTGGTAAGAGTGCCGCAAGACCTCAAACCCTCAAATTATGGCAGGCTTACCCAGCTGCTTGGAAGTTAGTCCCTCCCTAAGGTGTTTGTTTACCGCCTGGCGTGTCCTGTTGTCTGGATTGTGAAGGATGAATAGTCAAAGAAAGGAAGCTGCCAGGTTGGTACAACTTTTCTGTCCCCCCTCGCTTTCCCGAGGCGTGCGGAGCGGGGTCCGTCCCAGCCTGGAGCCCGGAGGAAGCCCTGCACTGCTGGGCTGCGCCGTGCCGTGAGTCTGCCCTCGTTTGTTTGTGCTGAGGCGGAGGGAGGTGAGGAGCGGCTCGTTACGCGCTCACAGAGGAGCAGGGAGATGCTATCTACCTGACGCTGATCTCAGACCTAGTTTTTGTTGAGTTTGCTTTTTAATATTCATGTTCCCCGTGACTTTTCAAGACCACGTGCCAAGAAAAGGAAAGCACAACGAACGCTGTGCGGCTCGCCGTGCTACAGATGGGAGGCTTAGTGCCTGCTCCCATAAGGACAAGGAGCAGGTGGGGCATGCCAGCCTGCCCGTGGGAATTCCTGGGGCCGACCTTCCCTCTGTCCCACAGCTGTGGGGCTGGGGGGTGGGAAGCCAGGGCGTGCATGTGCTCGGTGTTTTTCATTTGCATTTTTCTGTACTCGTGCATTTTTCCCACAAGTATCCACGTCCTCGCCCTCGTTAGTGGGATGCGCTCTGCTGGGCTCTCCGGGGCGGGGGAGCAGGGTTGTTCCTTAATGTGACGGTCACAGAAAGGTGCTGGATGTGGTGCCTGGGCTGCCAGCCACGCTGGTGTTCAGTCGCTGCATCACAGCAAATGCTGCTGGAAGAAATGGCAGTAGGGCACTGGCAGATGTTGTTTCTCAGAGAGGAACTCGAGGGCCGCTCTGTCGTGCAACGCTGAGTTTGGTTTGTGGATGTTTAAGCCTGGTGTAGTTCTGGGTGGTTGCTTAACAGATAGAAAGACACATTTTCTCTACAGCGTGAATCTGTAGCACTTCACCTGCTCCAGAGGCTGTGTTTTGTTTTAATTTTTGTGGCTTTAAGTCTTTTCTATTCATGAGAAATTTCGCTGAAAGTTCTACTTTTAGTTTTATTTTTATTTGCACGTGGGCAGCAAGTGAAGTCATTTCCAAATATAGTCCTAGCCAAGAGATCCATCTGTTCTTTGCATTTTCAAACGACAAAGTAATCCTTCGCATACAACTCATCAAACGTCTCCTCTTTGATATCGTGCCCCTCCTGGGATCACAGGAGCCGCATCGTTTTCCCAGGCCCTCGCTTTGGAGTGGCCCTGTGCAGGAGGACAGCCGTCAGCTCCTGCTCCAGCTGCTGCAGTCGGTGTAAAACAGGGTAAAATAAAAAAGGCCTGGGAGAGTAGTCACCCTTTGATGTAGCTGGCATTTCTGTGTCAAGCTGGATGAGGTGTCGGGCAATAGAAGTTGTTTCCAAACCTCCCTCAGTACACGTGCTTATTTCTGGTTGAGAAAGAACGTCGCTTTGTCCATTTTCACCCTTGGGACAGTGGTGACCGTTTTTAGAAGTACCAAACCCACGGCGTTACCCGTGGTAAATGGAATTTCTATATTAAGCTTTGCATGCTCCCAGTTTCACTGGCAGCGTGTATCAGCTGTGTATCTTGGCTCAGCTTTCACTGCAGCTCCCATCAGCAGAACGATTCTGTTGGTTGATAGGAGAGGGCGCACGATTTCCAAACAGCCCCAAATCCCAGCCCCAAATCCCAGCAGGCAGTGGGTGCACTCTAAGTGGCACTTTGCTGCCCTGGCTTGTGCTCAGAGCAGGTTTCTAGAAGGTCCTTGGTAGGTGCCCTCCTGAAAGCGTTGCAGCTGTAGTTCAGGAAACCACCTTCTCACGTCGCGTTCTCAGCGTTTTGGAAGGGCTGGGCCTGCTGTGAGCCAGGAGACCGGGTTCCTCCGCCTGCTGAGCTGCTGCACGACCTCAGGCCGAGCCCGTGGGCTCCGCTTCCCTTGTGTTTCCATCTGCAGTGCAGGGCTGTGGGGACGTACCGAGCTCAATGCAGAACGGAGATCTTTGAGAGATTCGCTCCCAGGTGGCGGTTGCAACACATTAATTTAGATCGTCTCTAGATAGCTGGCAAAAGTTGTTTACTTTAACAGCCCGGTGGTAATTTTGGCCAGAAGGTTGAAAAGCGATTTTTTCCTGCAGACTGCGCAAGCTGCAGCAGCGAGCCCTGCCCCGCTGACGTCTTTAAAAGCAGCTGCCATCGCAGGCGGCTCGCAGCAGCGCGAGGACGTTCCCAGATCTGGGAGGGAGAGCTGCTCTGGTTCACACTGGTGGAAGCTGAATCGTGGGAACGTGAGGGCAGGGAGCTGTTCTGCACTTCACCCTCCAGGCCTCTCCGGCTTCAGCCTGCCCAGCGCCGTGCATGCAGCGTCCGCCTTTCCTCCGCCCCTCGGGATTTTTGCTTTGGCCCCGGCGCCGTGCGTTGTCCCCAGGGGACCCGTGTGAGCCAGGCGGGTGGGCAGCACCTCGAGGTGGCCCCATCCCAGCACGGGGCTGTGCCTGCTGGCTGCAGCAGCTGCTGCTGGCCCGGTAACCAGCGTGTGTTTTCCAGGTTAGCTGTTTTCTTCTTGCTCGTACAAAGTTCACCCCGACAGCGGAGCCTGAGGACAGAGGGACCAGGTCAGGGAGCAGCGCTGGATTGGGCCCCGCTGTCTCAACCACACATGGATTAATGCAGAGTAAATACTCAGATGGCCCGCCGTGGAAATGGTGTTGTAACGTTAATAGCCGGACGCTTGATTTGGGTTAAAAATACAGGAACCGTACCTTAAAAATGGGCTGGTCAAAGGCTGGAAGAGCCCTTCCAGCAGGCTGTGTGAGTTGGCTGGCTAACACATCCAGCGTTGTTGTGGCTGTGCTACTTTCCCATGGCCTTTAAACATCATTTTACTCCTTTCAATTTAGGATTCCAGCCCAGCAGGCGATTGCTTAAGTCTCTTCTCTGGGCGTGGTAAGGCAGAAAAAGTTGATTAAAAGAGGTCGTCCTGATTACATTTGTCTGCAGTTTGTAATGACCTTTCGTGGAGCAGTAAATACTCGTGCATCTGCTGAGCACTGATTTTTCACCACTGTTTTCTGCTTACGCGGAGCAGGCCTTTTTTTTTTTTTTTTTTTTTCCCCTCCCTGTCGGTAGGTTGTTTTCTCATAGCTGTGTGTTGTTAAATACTTCAGAGGGTGCGTGTGTGACTTGCACAGAGCAAAGTTCCTTGGGTGGCAAGTTTTCAGCGGCTTGATGCCATGCCAGCAGCGTGGTGCAATCACCGCCTCCCAGCGCAGGCTGGAGGCACGGGGTAATGACACAGAGACACTGGGAGGTGTAGCTCTGCTCCAGCTTTCTCCACCCTTGCATGCCAGGCAGCCAGCGTCTGCTCGTGTGTTGATATTAAAATGGAAAAGGTTGTTATGAAATGGAAGAGGAGGGTTTGGGCTCGCTGCGGTACGGCGCGTGTGGGCTGAGCCAGACTGCAGGCCTTGCAGTCTGCAGAGCATGGTAACGGCTGGTTACCTCAATGCAAACAAACTTGGGACGCCTGACTCGCTTTCCTGATGTCTTCTACTCAGGCTCAGTAGCTCCTCGTAGCTGGGGAAAACCCCACGCCTCCATTCATTTCCACAGACCCGAGAAGGGTTTCAGTCCTACACGCACGCTGACACGGACCGCTGTCCTGCAGGACTCGCTGTGTGCACCGACCAGCATGGGGGGGTTGGGTCAGCACTGGAATGAAGTGCACCATAAAGGGATGCTCAGACCTCTGGGTTCCCATCGAGGCCCATGAATGCAGCAGGACAGCCGTGTGGGTCCTCAGCAGCTTTGCACTGCTGGGTGCTCCGTTCCCCAGGAGGATGCTGCAGGAGAGCGGATCTGCTTTGCCTTGCTTTCAGTCCCAGGGCTGCTGGTGACCTTGCTCCCAGCTTGCCTCATGTACAGGGTGGGTGAGCACTGAGGGTGTTGGAGCCAAAAAGATTTCCCGGTGGAGTTTAGCCTTAGCAGAAGTGCTCTGAGTGCTCTGACACAAAAGAAGGCCAGCTCGAAATGGCTCCAAGTAATCTGCTTGCTCCAACTTATTTACAAAGGCAGGGGACTTGGAGTTTTGTGGGAGGCTGTTGGTAATGTGTGTCGTTTGGGGTGGGTTTGGACTCCAACACGTGTTGAGGATGAAGGAAATCCTGGTCAAATGCATTTTTAGATTGGTGTGGTGCTTTAAGGCAGAAATAGCAGCTTAAAACGAACCCATGTGTATCTATTATTTCAATGTATCAGAAAAAAAGCCATTTTCCAGGGCAAGCTCCTTTGCTGTGTAGTCGGAACGGCACACGTTTTCTCATGTTTTTCATGGTGAGCATGCCAGCATTTGCAAAGCATTGGCCACCAATAACCAGGTCTTCAGAACTCCTTTTCCAGACAATGGATTTCTGCACTCGGGGTCTTTTGGCTCTTCCTCTGCTGCTGTTGTCCCAGAGCTGACATCGTTACACCCAAGAAGCCTCATCTGGCAGCTCGTGTCTGGAGCCCGCTGACAATATTAAAAAAAATACCACGAGGATTTGTGTCATCTGGAGCAGCACCCGGCGTTTTGCAGGCGGTGTGCTCTGCGTGCAGATCGTCCCCGGTGGCGGAGCTGGGATCTGAAGAGGGAGGGACGAGAAAAAAAGGATTCCTGCTGTTCCTGTTCGGAGATTGCTGTGTGTTAACTGTGCATTTCCTGAGCAGCCCTGGGCTGTGCTGCTCCACGGGCCGTGTGAAAGCTGGCTGCTGGGGCTGGCGGGGCAGGGCTCCTTGTCTGGAGCAGATCTCCTGCGAGATCTTCTCTGCTTGCAGGTTATTTTGACAGGGCATTGAGTCGTGGCTGATCCCGGCAGGGCTCCTGGTTCCAGCTCATCCTGGCAGACTCAAAAAAAAACGGCTTTGAGTAGTTCTCTAAAAGAGCTCGGGATCGTTTTCCAGTTCCGCTCACGCATTTTTTGAAGGAAGCTGTTAAAAAAAAAACAACAAAAAACCCCACATCATTTAACCTTTTCCTGCTGAAATTTGGCATACGCTCCCCTTGAAAAGCCCTCAAACGCTTTCAGGTGTCTCGCCTTCTAACCCCCCTCTGCCCACGAGGGCTGGCTTTGTTGCTTCTTCCCCCCCAGCGCAGACGCGGGGCTGCGTGCTGCGTTCTGCACGCATGGAGACTTCTGCTTTATTTTGCAGCGAGGCCTCCCCGCTTCCTGCTCGCCGCGCCAGCTGACTCACACTTCTCGAATCAGCGCGCAGGAGTGACGGCCGTCCCGCGTTTTCAAACGGCAGCAGGGCTGTGGGATCCCTTGATTCAGCGCAGCCTGCCATTGACGGCGAGCAGCGGGTGTCCTCTCACATGGGGCTGCCTCGGAGCCCGCTTTTATCTCCGCTTTGCTGGGAACAAAGAGAGCAGCTGCCTTTGTGCTCTCTGCTCGGGAGCTTTGGTTTTCCATCCAGAAATAGCGCCTCGCTTCATCGTCCGTTAGAACTGCAACGTGCAATTAGCTGGAAACGAGGGGTGTTGCAGGGCTGGGGCTGCGTGTCGTCTTTGCAGGTGGGGATGAGAAGGGGAACATCTGTGTGCTGAGGGCTGGAGCCGGACGCGCTCGGGCTCGCTTGTGTGATCTGAAGCCCAGAGCTCGGATCTTTGCATCGTCACATGGATCCAGACAGAGCACTGGATTGCTGATAGATTTATCTGGATTGTTAGAAAACAGATGCAGAGATAAGTACTGGGAGCGAGAGCGTGAGCATCCAAAATTCTTGTAAAACTCTGTGGACAATGGGATTAATGGTTGAAAAGGGCTCGTAAATTACGCTTGTAGCAGAGAGCATGTGGAAGGGGAAGACTCCATGTCTACCTCCTTGAAGTAAGAGCCATCTCCTTGAGAGCCCCCATTCCTGTCCAGAATGCAAAATCAAAACCTTTTTTACTGGAGTGTGAGGCTGGGATAAAAGCTGGAGCAGGACTCACTGTAGAAGCTGTCTGCTGCAACCTTCCAGCGCTTCCCCAATGAGCATACGTCACGAGCAAAGCTCCTAAAAGGCAAACGAAGCCGTAAGCCTGAGATGTTTAAAAAAGCAAATTCCCAGCGCAGACTCCCTCCCTGTGAACCGCGCGTGTGTTGTGACAGCTCAGGAGATGAGCTGTGCTGCGTGCTGGCATTCTGCTCTGCTGGGTTTCCATGGGCGCCGAGGAGCAGGTTTCCCCGTGTTGGGAGGAGGCTGCGTGCCAGCCCCACGCTGCGGGCAGGGAGCACCGGGGGGGGGGGCACGGAGCACAGGGCTTTGTCTTTGGGATGCTCCCAGCCAAGGATGGGTGTTGTCCAAATGCAGGGCCGTGTTCTCATGGGAACTTTGTGGGAACGTATCCGTATGCAGCATCCATGTTGCAGCGTTGTGTTCGGGAGCTCTGCTGTTCCGGTTGAGGCTTCCTGCAGCTCGCTGTCACATGCTTGTTTTGATTCCGCTGCGGCTGTGACTTCATGACACAGCAGCTGTAATTAACTCTTCCATCAATCTCCCATTCATGCAAGCAGAAAACCTTTGGCTTAACTCTTAGAGTGATTATATCCATGTTTCTTCAGTTGGAAAGGGGAATTGTTCCTGCTGCCGTTTTCTTTCTCCCTGGAAACTGAATGATTTTTTTCCAGGAACACCTCAGAGCCTCCGTGGGGACACGCATCCCTAAAGCTCCGTGCATCCAGTAGGAGTTACCAGCGTGTTCCCCCTTTCCCAAAGCCCCCCCAGGTGAAACTCAGCTCTGTGTTGTGTGATTCATTCCCCCCAGCCTGGTGTTCAGGAGAGGCTGCGCTTTGCTGCCCGGGTGTCTCCGTGTTACCCACGGAGCAGTGCTGCCATTCTGACAGCTTGTTCCTCATAAAAATGCTAAAAATAGCCCGTTCCCATTTGAAAGCACCACTCAAATAGAAATCCAGCGCTGCGACTCACTTAGAAGATACAATCTCTTCGCAAAGTCGGATCTTTGAGATGTTTGGCTGGTAGCGCTGAGCAGAGATGTGCAGAGGGGCAGAGAGGCTCGCTGGAGCCCTGACGTCAATTTTCACTTCCCCGGGGGCACGGCACAGCGCGTGGGGCTGCTCTCGGTTTGCAAATTATTCTCAGGTTCTCCCTCCCCGCCCCACATCCTCTGGTGATGGTTGTGTTCCCAAAGAAATCCCTGCTGCCCGCTTTGCTCCGTGCTGGCGGTGGCCTTCCCCATAGAGAAGCAAAGTGCACGGCTGCAGAATACAGGAAACGTGTGAAATAACGCCAGGGACAAAAAAGAGGAGCTTGCTTCTCGTTTCTAATAAGATGCAAACGTAAAAACGCAGTGAAGAGCGATGAATTTCAAAGCCAGTCTGTTATTTCTGTCCGTGGCGGATCCTCCTCCCAGCGTTCGCTCTGAATTGAAATTCCAGCGGAATTTTTTAGAAAGTGCCTTGTGTAATGGAGACTCTCCAGGGTTATGTCAGACAGAATTATTTTTAGCAGTGTTATGAGCCCTCGTGCCTCCGGGAAGAAACCAGCCACTGAAGGAGCTGACGTGTCCCCACTGGGCAAGCTGCAGTCACGTTATTCCCTGCATTTTGTATTCTCTGCAAAGGTGTGATCCTTGTGGGTGCTTCCCATCTTGGATATCCTGTGGCGCTGGGATCTGTCCCTCGGGGATGTGGGTGTTAGGAGGTGTTCAGGGGCTGTCCCTCGGCTCGGCAGCGGATTTCTTGTTGCGCTGGGAGGGATTTTGTGGCGTGCCCTCTGCGTTTCGCCGTCCTTGCTGTGCTGTGCTGTGCTGATAAGCTCTGCCATTCGATCTCCCCCGTTGTGGAGCGCAGCAGGATCCATCTGACGTTTTACCTGTGTTCCGTTTCCCTGGCCTTCAGCTCTGAGGGTTCCATAGGGTGGTTGTGGAGCAACTCCGAGCTCCCGCGTGTGGCTGGGCCGTGTGCTGGGCACAGCTCTTCTGCCTCAGGTGAGGAAGATAAGAAGGCTTCAGGAGAGCCCTGTCCCCATGCTTTGATGTCGGCGTGATCCCAAACAGCAGCGTGCTTCCTGCTGCCGCTGAGGGCCGGCATGCTCCAAGAACAGAGACAGCTCTGAGACCTAACCAGAAACCCACCATAGCTCAGGTGGTTTGCTTTCTAATTCCAGCCCCTTTGTCCTTTGAGTTTCCCTTCTGACCGTTTCCCCTGTGCCTTTTGCAGCAGTGACTCCAGCAGCAGTTCCAGCGACGAGTCGCCGGCGCGCTCCGTGCAGTCGACAGCGGTCCCCGCGCCCGCGTCCCAGCTGCTTCCATCTCTGGAGAAGGATGAACCCAGAAAAAGTTTTGGGATCAAGGTCCAAAATCTTCCAGTGCGCTCGACAGGTACGGTCACAAACTGCAGAAGCGCTTCTGCGTACCAGAAAAAGGGAAAAAAGCAGTAGGGGTGGAGTGATGACTGTTGAAATGTTTTGTATTCTGCATCCCCGGTGTTACATATCGTTCTGAACTCTTCACTCTGGAATGGGAAAATGAGTCGTTTGGTGAGCCATCTTTTATGAAACTTGGTTCAGGGCTGCTGCTGCCATCATGATGTAATACAGTTAGCAGGTTGCATATGAAAAGCATTAAGTCGTGGATGATGCTCCACTGAAGAGATTCCATTGTTGTTCTGCTAGAGATGGAGGTGTCAGGGATTTATTACATGTTAGGACTCTTCCGTGTTTAAGTTCTGAGTTCTTTGGCCAAAGCAGCGATCCCGCTGTGGCTTTTATAACTTTGGCCAGGAATTGAACTTTCTGGATCCATGAAAGCAGGCTCTGGTTATGATAATAGTTGTGCAGTGCTTTCCCCTCAGATTCTTTCAGCGTCACCAAACTGATGCTGTTGAGACAGGAATTTTCCACAGTTTTATTCCATTTGCTGTCTGCCTCACCAGGGAAGGGACCCGGGATAAAGTTCAGGGCAGCTTGAATCAGGCTTCGAATGCCGTAGATGTTACGGGGTGACAGCGTATGAGGTTTGTTCCCCAAAGCCCTGCCTCATTTAGAGCAGGGAATGGATGCTGCCCAGGGGACGGGCGCTGAGCACAGAGAGAACATCCTCTGTGTCCTGCAGCCCTGCTGTAGGAGCAGAGATGTGTGTGCTGAATGAGACAGGGCTGTAAGGGACAGCAGCACTGTGCCTTCCACTGTGTGCTGCCCCAAAGACAGGGTTCTCTCACGGCTTCTGTCTCAGCTCTGGTGGGAAAACTGCTTAATTAGTGCCCATCTGTGAGAAACCCTGCGTGTCCCCATCACCACAGCTACTGGAGCTGGTGCTTAGAAAGAGTGATGTGGATTTCCAGGGGAAAATTTGAAGCATCTCCGGTGTTTTGCTTAGAACAGGTGGGGCAGTTCTGTTAATTCTCAGCGTGCCTCAGCTTCTGTTTTCTATAATCCAGGAAGTTCAGAGTTGTGCACTGCAGCACTGAGTGCTGAGTCACGTTTCAGTATTAGATTTCTTAATGTCTTTTGTGTTTCTACCAAATTGTTACAGAACGTGTTCTCACACTACTGCCGTGTGTTTGTTGGTTTAGATACAAGCCTTAAAGATGGACTTTTCCACGAATTCAAGAAGTATGGGAAGGTGACGTCGGTGCAGATTCATGGGGCCTCTGAGGAACGGTATGGACTGGTGTTCTTCCGACAGCAGGAGGACCAGGAAAAAGCACTAAATGCCTCCAAAGGAAAGCTTTTCTTTGGCATGCAGATTGAAGTGACAGCCTGGATAGGACCAGGTGAGGCCTGTGCCGGACGCGTGGCTGACCCGGGCATAGTCGCTGCTGTTGTAAAGAGGCAGTGTAGAAATCAGAAATCTTAAAACTGCCTTCCTGAAGAAACACAGTTTTAAGAAACTGGGAAATAGGCCAGAATAAATTCCAGAGCTAGGGGAGTGGATACTCTTAGGTCAAACAGGGAGAGAATTCCCGTCTTAAACCTCAGAGAAGGAAACCTGCCATCCTCTCAAATAGTGGGATCTGCTGCTGCTGGGAGGAACAGTCAGATCTTCCACATCTCAGTGGAACAGGAGCCAGTAGGTGGTGCAAGCCTAGAACCGAGTCCCCACAGCCACCTTTTTTTGGCTTTTAATTAAAACAGCTAATAACGGCTTAAGCAGCGTAGTGTGAATGACTAATCAGTGAAAGCTGTGGCGCTGAGCATGTAGATTTCACACTGTACTTCACTTGTTTGTTTAAAAATCAATTTGCGAAAAGCAACTTTTTCCACATGCTGTTCCCCAAGTACGATGAAGCCTTGTTTGAATTCTTGGCAGACATTAATATTTGTTAAAACGGGTAAGTTTCTAGAGAAGCAGGTACAGAGTGCAGCAGTTCATCTGCGGATGCTCTGGTCCCTTAGTGCTCACCCAGTGGTGCGATGCAGATGTTTTGAATTCCACATAACGAAAGCATAGTACTGCTGTATTTTGGTTGAAGGCCTTGGTTAGCCTCACTCAGATCATATCTGCTTGTCAGGAAGGAGACTTGAACAAACAAATCAGTGTGAACCAAACCCACATGAAAAACACTCCAGCGCGCTCAACATTTCTCGCTCTTTTTGCTTGTAGAAACAGAAAGCGAGAATGAATTTCGTCCCCTGGATGAGAGGATAGATGAGTTTCACCCCAAAGCAACGAGGACTCTCTTCATTGGCAACCTGGAGAAGACGACCACCTATCATGACCTTCGCAACATCTTTCAGCGCTTCGGTGGCATAGTGGTACGTGAGTTCTTTTCCTGCTCTGTGGGGTGTTATTGCCCACTCTTCCTGCACAGACCCATGAAATGCTGCGAGCGGTGGAACGTGGTGCTGCTGATGACAGATAACTCAGTCTTTCTATAACAATCTGAGTCACTCCTCTTGCTAAAATATACCTGAAAGCTTTTCTTTGCATTTTGAGTGAGATCTTAGCACGTGTGTATCGAGGAGATAATTGAGCAGTAGAAACAGTCTTGGGAGCGTTTGTAAGAAACGTATCTTTTGCTAACCCAGCGTATTTGCAGAAAAGCATAGCTAGATAGTTCAGATTGAAACAGCCCTGGTGCTGCTTTCATATTTAATCAGTACCACTCTGTGAAGTCTGCATTTCCTATTCATGTCTGAAACAAAGTGTTGAGCTGCTGCATGTGGCAGTAGCCATCAGCTGTGGCAGTCTGTTCCCTGACAATAGGGCAGAAGAGGCACTGAACAGATGGGGTGGTGATGACACACGTGGGGTTTGGGTTTTTGGCTGAGCAGGCTGAGCTGCACGAGGTAAAGCAGCAGTCATTCCCCCCTCCTCATGCCACCAAGTCCTGTCAATACCGCATTTATGAGAGATTTCCCGGAAAATTACAGTGAATAGAATTAGTTGAATCTGAGCTTCTGCACTTCCAGTTTATTCTGTCTGCTCTCTGCACAGTTCTTCGGGGGCTGCATTATCTGTTTTGCCCTGAAATGCTGCTGTAACTGTTGAGGTATCGGTGAAAGGAAGGGGCAGCGTGCTTCCATGGGTGCTGTGGACAAACACAGAATGTACATTTTGTTATGGCTGGCAGCTCTTGTGCATCCTGCCTCTGCTGTAATCTTGGAATTGGTGCTGATTTGTGAATTCACACAGTGTCTGTGGCTTCAGCCTTTTCCTAATGTTATAGCAGCTGAGCTGTCCTGATAGAGATGCTTATCAGTAATGCTGCACTGTCTTGTAAATTGGATTTTCTATGAAACAGTGCTGTATTGTCAGCATTATTAATTGGTCAGAATTCAGCAGCACTGCTGCCTTGCTGAATTTCCATGAAAACTTACAAGCTCAGGTGCAAAAGGGAGCAGCTTTATAACCTTTCCAGTGGATAATGAACAAAATGATGGTGTTTTATTTGCCTGCCAGAAGAAATTGCTTGCCCAGAGTGAGTGGTCAGGTATAATTTGCCCCAGTTGCAGTAGTGCTCCTTCAGACACTTGGAAATGTAGTCCTCTATTAGCATTCCACTTAAATCATTAGGTCAAGGCTATAGAATTCCAATAGTTGTGTAAATCTCTCTGTTCACTTCTGTTTTCCCAGCTAAAGATTTCTTAGGTGAGACTATTTCAGACTGTTGCCTGGTCTCTAAATTTATTAACCACGAAATTAGTCTGTCCTGGCTGTTGGAACGCTGGTGCTTAAATTTCGTGCTGTAGCATTGGCATGCAGTGCACAAAGGAAGCTTCTGCGATTTAAACAAATAAACCCTAGCATTCTACCTTCTATTTTCAGCCTGGAATGAATCATAACATCATGGGTTTGTTCAGAAGCTTTTGGTACATTTGCTAGTACTAGTGCTGAGCTTGAATGTTAACCAAATGTCAACTACAAGCTTGCTGCTTTTTTTTTTTTTTCCTAAATCAATTAAAATGGGCCTTAATTAGACTTTCATTGCTTTCTTGTGACTGCACCTGCTTTTGAATGGGCTCGTGGTGGCTTGGGATTAAATATCAGCAGTGATAGAAATTTGGGGCCTTTTTTGTCTGTGCCACATCAGTGCCAGACTGGTTCAGGAGATGTGTCCAGCATCCCTCTCTGCTCCTAGGAGCAGCATGGATCAAATATATTAGGAAGAGAAACCCCGTGCAGGTTTTGGCTCAGAAACAGGGATCCGAGCAGGCTGCTTTCTCTCAAGCCTTTGCAAGCAGAAATTTCGACTTATTTCTTGGTGTTGTCTCTTCTTGACACGATATTAGCAAACCAAAGCTGCTGTTTGTTGATCAGGTCAGGCTTGCTTCTGTGGGGTTGAGTTTTAAATCTGCATTCTAAAGAGCTCTCCCCGTGTCAGTAAGGATTTGGTTTTGCCATTGAATGAGATACAGCAGAACAGCAAAGTTCTTAACTATCTACTAATGTTTAAATCCTCTCTGTGAAAGAAGCATTAATTAAACAATGATTGTGAGTATCAGAAGTCCATTTAGATCCAGTTACCTTGTTGAATATCCATTTCAGCCTGTTGCTGACTGTCATTTCCTTTTTTTTTCCCCAGGATATCGACATTAAGAAAGTGAATGGTGTTCCTCAGTATGCATTCCTGCAATACTGTGATATTGCAAGCGTGTGTAAAGCAATTAAGAAGATGGACGGGGAATATCTCGGAAACAACCGGCTCAAGGTAAAGAAATCTTCCCGTGGACAGTATCCTTCTCCTTGTTACTTTGGTTGATATTTTGGATCAGCTTAGGCCATGCAAGTGAGAATTTTTTTTCAATGCATAAACCAGATTAGTGTGCAGAGTTTTCATCACCAGAATTGGGGTTAATCAGCATTTTTGCTGGCTGCCTCAGCAAGGAGGCCCGGCATGGAGCAGACTTGGAAGCTGCCATTCTCTGGTTTGCAGAGGTGCTCCTTGAAGGCAGAGCTGGGGAGCTGCCCTGGTACTGACGATAAATGGAGGCAGTCAGTCCCCAGAGCCATCAATCTGTCACCTTCCAGAAGCATTCAGATTGCACGAGAAGCAAATGTTGTCAAACACTGTATTTGTTTAAGCACGCAGAATTATTTTCATTAATTGCTATTTGATTTTTTGTCTTGCTCGCACCCGTGCAAGATGCTAATTTTGGAAAACCCCATACAAACGATTAGCTTTTTTCAAATAACTCTTAATTAGGCGTGCTCTGTTCAGCGAGTTTAACGCTTGTGTATTGTACTGATGGACGTTCTGCCCTTTTGTGTTCAGCTGGGTTTTGGAAAGAGCATGCCTACAAACTGCGTGTGGTTAGATGGTCTTTCTACAAACGTTACGGATCAGTATTTAACTCGACATTTCTGCCGATACGGGCCTGTGGTGAAGGTAGGTGGGAGGCTTTGCTGTACGGTTTGGAGTTGTTCCTGTCTTCCTTTCTTCACATCCTGTCCTTTCAACCCCGACTGTCCAGGGCTTTTATAGCTCCCATAGAGAAATTCTCTCTGGGGTGTAATTTGGCCTACAGGGCTCTCTAGCTTTGCATCTCGTCCATCTGATCCATAGAGCAGTTGCTGCTGGTGTTTGGAGTGAGCCGAGATAACGAGTATCAGAACCCACTTGTAGCTCTTGTGCAGTACAGCCTCACCCCAGCAACATTTCTTTAGGCTGCTCGCACTGTAGGAATAGCAACCTAATCAAGTAGTTACACTCAACGCGTGCTAATCGCATAAACAGACACGACTGTGTTTTGTCATTAGCCCAAACAATGACTTCTTAAAAGCAGTTAGGACAGTCACACTAGGAAAAAGAAGAAAGGCAGTGACTGCACAACGTGTCACGCAGCAGAGGCACGCCGCCCAGCCCCGCCACGAGCACGTGCTTCACCTTATGCACGTGAGTTGTCCCCTGTTCTTCTGCTGGACGTCCACGTGCTTAAAGTGAAGCTGTGCATGTAAATCTTTGCAGGATCAGGGTCTTGCCTCCTTAAGGAATTCTGTGGATTTGTGTTGCAGCTTTGACATTCTTTATTGTAGTTGTTGTTGCTTGGATAATCAGTCTGTGTTGCTGAAGGAAGCTGGTGTTTGGGAGCTGGGTGTTTAGCAGCGGAGTGGTACTGCAGACTGCGATAACACAAACTGTTTCCATCTTGTGATTAAATGTTCCCTTCACCTTTTTTCCCCCCTAAGACGTATTGGAAATTTTTTGAAAAACTAAAAAGTCAACCAAGCAAAACTACGAAACTCAGTCACCAAAGAAAAAAAAAAAATAATAATAAAAGTAAAATACAGAAAAACAAAATAAAGGCATAATATACCTCAAGCCACAAGATCCACAATTCAAAGCAGTCCCGTGTGCTTTTATTGTCTCTTCATTACAATATGCCTCATCAGAAAAGAATGGAAATTTACTTTGCTAAAAATCATTTTCTTCCTGGTATCCTCGTGACTTAGGATTTTGTTGGGACTGACGCTAAGTCCTGTGGATGAGGCTCTTATTTGGTTTTTGTTTTGTTTTTTTGTTTTTTACAGGTGGTGTTTGACCGCTTAAAAGGCATGGCCCTGGTTCTCTACAATGAGATTGAATATGCACAAGCAGCTGTAAAAGAGACCAAGGGGAGGAAAATCGGTGGGAATAAAATTAAGGTGTGCAGAATGACCTCCAAAATAAACCCAAACCAGAAACAAATTGTGTTTAGGCCTTACCCCTTAAACACTGGCATTTGCAGACTGCCAGTCGGAAGGAATCGTAGCGGGACAAGCATGTCCCAGATACCTAAGGCTGAAACTATTTTTTATACTCGGCTTATCAAGATGTTAGGGTATCTTGAACTGTTACCTACAGAGCCTTTCCAGTGTCCTGCCGTTTGTTTCGCTGAACTTGTCTCTCTGAGCTCCTCAGTGTTGGTGTCCGTGTTACTGCCTTATTTACCCGAATCCAAGGCGAGCTTTGTTTTCATCTTAGAGAAATCCAAGCTGGGGGCTGGAGCTGCTCGGGGTGACAGAGCGCTGCCGTGTGGCTGCTGCGTGTCAGTGCCCCGGCCCCAAATGTCACAGCCTGGTCCTTGAGGAAGCCTGGCATGGGCTCTCCAAACCTGCCATCTGCTCCTTGTCACGGCGGGGAGAAAACTAAAAGCTCTTCTAAAAAAAAAAAAAAAAAAGGATGGAGAGTGCTTTCTCCTGGAGCAACACTTAGCATCTGCAGAGGCATCTTGGATTTGGGTGAATATGGTAAAACCTGTTCTCAGTGTCCCATCAGTGCCGCTAAATGGGACGTGAGGTGTTAGCCACCCTCTGAATCACCTTCCTCCTCCTCCTTTCTTCTCTCCTAAAGAGTGGGTGATGATTTCAAGCGTGATCTCTCATCTGGTACGTTCACCTAGCAACTTCACACCCCCTGGGGTTAGGAGTTGGATATACTTTAGTTTCTGAGTGTGGTGGTTGAGTATAAGCAGCCTTCATACGGAATAAAATACATGTCCGTTCACAAGTTTCCTATCACGTGTCTGTGGGTCTTGCTCCTTAGTGACTTCGGAGTAAGCAACACCCTTAATGTCTGTATCTGTGCTCCATTGGTGTGGGTGTGCAAAAGTCTAGGCTGATGTAGAAAAGAAAACCAAAAATTCAAAACCCCAAGACTGCAAAAAAAAAAAAAAAAAAAAAAGCATTAGTGTGATGTACAGTTCATTAAATCCATTTTAATCATTAATTTTTGGCATCAGCTGTGCCATTGGCTTCTTAATATTCACACACCTAGCTAGAAAACAGACGACCTTGGAGCAGCTAGAACAGGGAGCTGCAATTCAGGATGCTTGGTTCCTTTCCCATCCCCACTGTTGCCTTGGTGTATAAACCCAGGCAAATAATGTGGAGTCTGAAAAGAATGATACTGACCGTGCGGAGACATAAGGCACTTTGGAGTTTTAAATGGAGCTGCAGCATTAGAAGCATCAGTACCATGACAATAACGTGTATTTTTCCTGCTGGCTTGCTGAGCAGAAGCTTCTCATGCACTTCTGGCCTTGCAGCTAGAACCCCAGCAAGGAAGTGGTTTCACAGATCCACACAGCAACACTGAGTTAAGAGAGAAAGGTTTTTTTCTCCTGGGGATGCGTAGGGTCGGCCAGTCCCAAGAAGCACTTGGCTTTTTTATTGTTAGAGAGGATAATCCCCATTTTCAGTTCAGCTCCCGTGCTCAGATTCCCCAGCAGACTTGAAGCGATGTTAAAATGGGATCTGTCTCATCCTGAACGTGATTAACCTTTTGTTTTTCAGGTGGATTTTGCAAATCGAGAAAGTCAGTTGGCATTTTATCATTCCATGGAGAAAACTGGTCAAGATATCAGAGACTTCTATGAAATGCTGGCAGAAAGAAGGCAAGTGTCTAATACTATTATTATCGTTTCTTACTTTCCCAGCATCATATTCAGTGCAATTCAACTTTCTTCAGGCCGATTTTTAAACACTGTGTTTTGTTCCTATCAGCTTTATCCTTTTAAAGTTTTGATAAAAACATTTTAGCATATTTTTACCACCTTCTACCTTCTCAACATTAAAACAAAAAACCACCCCCCCCCAAAACCAAAACACCCACCCACACAAAAAATCCCCAGCAAATGTTGGTGGCCAAGCTTAAGCTGTGCATTAAGGCAGACAGGATGTCACACATCTGAAGTGCAGACAGTTACTAAAATTCATCTGTAAGGTGGAGGTTGCAGCTGTCTGCTTGGTGTATGTTCAGCATTGAGGTTATGGTGACAGGTCACCGGGATGCAGTTGTGAGCCATGCGCCATTTCCTAAGAATGCAAAGAGTAGTTTATCTGTAACACCTTAACCCTCGGCAGTCATGTCTATGATGACAGTGTTTGCATATAGCCTCATCAGCTCCTGCTGCTCATCTCTTGAGCAGAGTAAAATTTGGTCTTCTACCTACCCCTTGTCAAGAGGTTAGTTGGTTAACTCCATAAAACAATAAAAATGAGTGAGGATGCTTTTTTTTTTTTTAATATATGAAAAAATGTGTTGGTGTCCACCTACAGCATCTGTCAAGTTCGTTTCTGACCATTCTGTGTAGGCTGCAAAGTCTCATGCTGCCTCTGAACGGCTGCTTTTGTCTGCATACCCTGGCTGAAAGCAGCCTTGCTCAGAAGCACTCTTCATTTTGTTCTTATTTTTCCCCTCTGGTGACTGAATGGAACATCAGTGTTTTTATTACTAGTGACAGCGGTGAAGGCTGAGAAGCAGGACATTTTGGTTTTGTGTGGGTGCATTTTTGTTACCTTCCAATGCTGGCTTATTTGTTAGGGTTCTACCTATCAATAAGCTCAGCGTGACTTGGACTTTGATTGTACCCGTGTGCTAGATAAATCTAATGTTTATTTTTTTTAACAGCAAAATAGATTGAATTAACATACATCCAAAATTGCCAGATGTAAAAGTGGAGAGAGTTTAGAAATTGGCGATCAGGATTTGCATAATGGAAATAAGAACGTTCATTCCCCAGTTCTTGCCAGGTGCTGTGATGGGCCAGCAAGCAGGCAGTAGTCATTTTCTCTGAACTACACCAAACTGGGAAAAGAGTAGTGCATTTTCAGATGTCTCTTAATGCACAGAAGTCAGCTTGGGCCTGTCTTCACTGTGAAATAATTCTGTACATTTATTTCTGGAACAACCTGCTACTTGGGTACATGGTAGACTGGTTTTTCCTTTTCTGTCATTACATTCACATTGTCATTACTAGATACTTTGGAGTAATGAATCACGGAGTGACTGAACGAGCTCTGCAGTGTCTTGTCATTCTGCATCTTCTGGTCTCCCAGGCTCCTTCTGGCTGTTCACTGTCCCTGGCAATGTTGCTGGGTATTGCACCAGCCGGGTTTCCTTACGTTTTACATGTGCTCAGTCTAAACAGGACTCAAACAAGAACAGATACATTTATTCACTTCAGAGAAGTTGCACTGGTACAACATTGAGGAATAAGCTCACCAGGTTAATGCAGCAAACCAGAGTGCTGTGCGTCCCTGCAGAAAATCGGGAAATGTTCTTCACAGCCATTACAAAACCATATCATGTGGTGTTTCACCCGCAGCAGGCTCATGTGAATGTGAGCATATCCAGTTCTGCAGCCTGTGGGCTGTGAAAATACAAATGGGATTTCTTGAGTAGGAGGCTGGGGGCTGGGTTGTCTCTGGAATATCGTTGTGTGAGGTTGAATTGTGTCATATCACAACTGTTTAAAGCTGCCTAAGGTTTCTCACTGTTAAAGCTCCAAGGAGCGATGGTTTTGGGGCAGAGTGCAGGTGGAGCAACGCGTGGTGCAGGAGCAACGCCATTTATCCTAAGGATCATAAATTATTTAGAAACGGATGAGACTGCCTCGGTGTGTGGAGTCGCCAATCTCCCCATTTTTTCCTCTTAGTAAATTGTTACGGAATACAAATGGTGCATTTTGTGTCTGGTTTCGTATCTGTTGATTAAAATGAAGAGTTAACAAACATGGCAACTTCCCTCTTCCTATGTGTTCACTTACAGCTGCCTTTCACAACATCCCTCTTTGCTTGCAGAGTGAGGTGTTTGGGTTTTTGACTTCCATGTTAAGCCCTGTGTCTATTATTACTATTATTATTATTATTATTATTTTGTACATTTCTTTACTAGCTTTCAGAATAAAACATAGGCTGTGAAGCTCAGTTATTATATGTAAAATAGAGCATGCAGAACACTCTGTAAAGGTGGAGGATAGGAGTATGAGCTCTGTGCCACCCCTGTATCCTGCCCCTCTGCCAAACAGTCACATTCAGTGTTAGGAATTGCTTCTTTTTGCAGTTTGGGGGGTATCAAGTGATAATGCTAATTGCTTGACTTGCTTTGCTGAGTGCTTCCTGGGAATTTGCCCACTCTTGCAAGTGGGCTGATATTTTGTTGATTTGGTCTGTAAATAGGCAATGCCAGCATATCACACATAGTAAAAGAGCTAATTTTGGAATTTAAAGATCATTTCAGGGTTTTAGGATTTTTAAAGAACTGATATTACCATTTCACGACTTAGAAATGGAGACGTTCCGGCCTTGAATTTTGACTTGACTCATGTTTTCAGAGGTAGGTAGAGACTGTCTGTGCTCCATGAGATGGAGTGGTCTTCACCATGACCATGTGTGTCCACCAGTGCTAGGTAGGCTTTGTCCTAATGTGATGGAGTATCTGAAATTGGCAAAACAACGCAGTAAGGCTGACGAAAGGATACTTGGCAAAGCTGTTACCAAATGACCAATTAATTAACTGCGTACAGTATTTGAAGCACACAAAGCGTTGAATCCACAGTGTCCTGATTCATTGTTGTTAAACCTCTTTACGCAGTGGTGCGCAGTTGCCTTAGTACACATATAAATAAATTACTGTAAAATGATTCACCTGCGTGACAAAGGTGGTAATGCAGTACATTGGTTGAGAGGGAGAACTGATTGCCCTGGTTTTCTTTTTTTAGCAGGGATGAAAGAAGAGGATCTTACGAATACGCCCCTGATCGTACTTACTATGAGACTGTTAGGACTCCCGGGACCTATCCTGAAGATCCTCGTCGAGAATACCCAGCTCGAGGCAGAGAATTTTATGCAGAATGGGATCCTTACCAAGGAGACTACTACGACCCACGCTACTACGATGACCCACGCGAGTACCGGGATTACAGAGGTGATCCGTATGAGCAAGACATAAGGGAGTACAGCTACAGGCAACGGGAGAGAGAGAGGGAGAGGGAACGGTTTGAATCCGATCGCGACAGAGATCACGAGAGGAGACCGATTGAACGTAGCCAGAGCCCCACGCACTCCAGGCGTCCGCAGAGTCCTGGGGCATCTCCCTCGCAATCGGAAAGGCTGCAGAGTGATTCAGAGAGGAGGATCTACAGCAGGTCATCGGATCGCAGTGGAAGTTGCAGCTCTCTGTCTCCTCCGCGATACGACAAGCTCGACAAAGCCCGTGTAGAACGTTACGCAAAAAACGAGAAAACAGAGAAGGAGCGAGCTTTCGACCAGGAGAGAGCTGACAAAGACAAACGCCTGGTGAGGAAGGAGAAGCCGGAAAAACTAGAAAAGGAGAAAACAGATAAGCAAAAACGAAAAGCAAAAATCCATTCACCCAGCTCCCAGTCTTCTGAAACTGATCAAGAGAATGAGAGAGAGCCCAGCCCTGAAAAATTAAAGGGCAATAGTAAACAGAGTAAAGAGAGAGGTGACAAAGAAGGGACAGCTAAGAACCGTCTAGAGCTAATGCCTTGTGTAGTGCTGACGCGAGTAAAAGAAAAGGAAGGGAAAGTTATTGATCAGCCTACTTTGGAGAAACTGAGAGCAAAGCTTGATAATGACACTATGAAGTCCCCTCTTCTTGAACAAAAAACACAGACATCTCAAGCTGAGCAAACAAAGTCTGATCAGTCTAAACTGGAACCTGTCAGAACCAAGGTACAAAAAGAGAAAGCCCTTGCCAGCCACATAGAAGTGGTTGATAAAGAGGGAAAAGTGAAACCCAAAAAGCACTTGAAGACAGAGCAGACTTCTGAGGGGGCAAATGCAGTAGATTTAGACAAGCTGGAGGCTCGTAAAAGACGTTTTGCTGATGCAAATCTGAAGCTTGACAGGCAAAAACTGGAAGCAAAAAGAAGCAGCCAGGATGAGGAAGATGCACGTGTAGCTTTGAAAAAACAACTTGATGCAACAACTTCATCTAGAGAAGGTACAATGTTAAGGGAAGGAGAATTGGAGAGAAAGCCCCTGAGGAAGGAGATGCTTAAAAGGGAATCTAAAAAAATGAGACTGGAAAGACTCATTCCTGGTACTAGTCCCAAAGAAATTCAGGAGACTCTTAATGTTGGCGGGATTGGCATGCGTCCCACTCTAGATTTGCAGGCAAGGCTAATTGAGGCAGCTGATGAGGCAGTGGAAGTTCAAGAGCTCCCTTCTAAAAAATTGAATCCGGTAAAGTCCCAGCATAAACAAGCACAGTTACTAGATGATCATGGAACAGAGAGAGAAGACGCAAAGAAGAATTACTCTGGTCTTCCAGAAGACACGTCTGACCATAAGCTTGGCCAAGAGAAACCTCAGCCAACTGAAACAGAGGAGAAAATTGGCATTGACATTGACCACACGCAAAGTTACAGGAAGCAAATGGAGCAAAGTCGCAGGTTAAAACAGCAGCTGGAAATGGAGATTGCAAAGTCTGAGAAGTTTGGCAGTCCGAAGAAAGATGTAGATGAGTATGAAAGACGGAGCTTGGTCCATGAGGTGGGAAAACCTCCGCAAGATGTCACCGATGACTCTCCACCAAGTAAAAGGAAAAAGGCCGACCAGTTTGACTTTGAAATTAGCACTAAAAGAGAAAGAAACTACAGAAGTTCCCGTCAGGTGAGTGAAGACTCTGAAAGGACATCGTGTTCGCCTAGTATCAGGCAATTCCCTTTCCATGAAGATGATGACACGCTAGATTCTCCAAGGCTCATGCCATTAAAGGAAACCAAAGAGTCACCTAAAATAGAAGAAAAAGGTCTTTCCTATTCCAATATGACAGTGAGGGAGGACTCCCTGAAATTCAATCCTTACGATTCCAGCAGAAGGGAGCAGATGGCAGAAATGGCTAAAATAAAACTGTCTGTCCTGAGCTCTGAAGATGACTCAAGTAGATGGGAAACACAAGTGAAGCAGGAGCCTGGAAGAGTTGATATTAGCTTTCCTAGCAGCATTGTCAAAAGAGATGGCATACGTAAGCGGTCTGTACGAGACCTGGAACCCGGGGAGGTGCCTTCAGATTCGGATGATGACAGTGAAAACAAACCCCATTCTCCAAAAGCCTCGTCTTTGTTAGAGGGTTCCAGGTTATCTTTTTTATTGAGGGACAGAGAAGAGAAGTTACGCGAAAGGGAGGAAAGACTGTCGAGTTCCTTAGAAAGAAACAAATTTTATTCTTTCGCACTGGACAAGACAATCACACCAGACACAAAGGCCTTGCTTGAAAGAGCTAAATCCCTGTCTTCCTCCAGAGAAGAAAACTGGTCCTTTCTAGACTGGGATTCAAGATTTGCTAGTTTTAGAAATAATAAAGACAAAGAGAAAGTGGACTCAGCTCCTAGACCTATTCCGTCTTGGTATATGAAAAAGAAAAAAATCAGGACTGATTCAGAAGGTGGAAAACTGGATGATAAGAAAGAAGATCATAAAGAAGAAGAACAGGAGAGGCAGGAACTGTTCGCTTCTCGTTTCTTGCATAGTTCAATCTTTGAACAGGACTCCAAGCGCCTGCAGCATTTGGAGAGAAAAGATGATGATCTTGACTTCATTTCTGGTAGATTGTATGGGAGACAGTCTTCCTCCGATGGGACTAACAGTGCAGCTGACTTGGTGCAAGAACCAGTTGTGCTTTTCCACAGTAGATTTATTGAACTAACACGAATGCAGCAAAAAGAAAAAGAGAAAGATCAGAAACCAAAAGAAGTGGAAAAACAGGAAGATAAAGAGAATCGGCCCAAAACACCAGAAACGGTTCCTGATAGTAAAGAACCAGAACATAAAACGTCCTCGGTAGCCGGTCCCTCCTCTGTCGCTGCCCTACCCCAGGAACCAACACCAGTTGCTTCTGAGAAGGTCGCAGAAAAAATAGTCGTGGAAACAACTTCTGTAAAAGAAGAAAAACCATCTGAGCCTGTTTCTGCAGCAGAGGAACAAAAACCTTTCCCTGAACTTGCTGCTCCTGTCAAAGTGGAACCACCTGAGCAAACGGAACCCCCACCAGTCAGTGAAGCCAGTAAAGACGTTCCTACAGCCGCAGCACCGGAGGAAGATGCAGTGGCAACAGAACATCCTTCATACTTGGATACCAAACCTCCTACTCCCGGAGCTTCGTTTTCCCAAGTGGACATGGGCGTAGATCCAGAACCTGAGAGTGCCCAGTTGATTCCGCCTCCACCGAAGCAAGGCCAGAAGTCTGATGAGGCTGCTGAACCGAAGGAGGAAAATCCTCTGCCTCCTGCCAGCGCTGACGCTGGTGCAAGTCAAAAGGCTGAGGCAGCTGCCGAGGTCCTGCCTCCTGTTTCTGACAACGATATGGAAGTTGAACCTCCGGTTGTTGTAAAAGATAAAAAATCTTACAAGAGTAAACGTTCCAAGACCCCTGTACAGTCAGCGGCAGCTAGCGTCACGGAAAAGCCCGTCACGAGGAAGAGCGAAAGAATTGACCGTGAAAAACTCAAAAGGTCGAGCTCTCCTCGAGGGGAAGTGCAGAAACTTTCTGAATTGAAAGTGGAGGCAGAGAAAGTTTCGAGGAATGCTGCTAAGTCCCCTAGTTCTGCCGCGGAGCCAGAAAACGTGGAGCCAAGCTTGCCCATAGGCCGAACGAGGCGCAGAAATGTCCGGTCAGTCTATGCTACCACAGGAGACAACGAGGGCCCATCTCCTGTGAAGGACTTTGTGGAGGTCACTAGATCCACCAGGAAGAGAGGGGAAAAAGAACCGCAGGAAATGGTGACCACTGTCCCTACGACACCCAGAAGAGGAAGACCTCCCAAAACCCGCCGTAAGCCAGAGGAGGACATCTCTCCTATAAAGACAGAACCGGTACAACAAGAAGCGGAGGAGGCTGAAGCTAAGGAAGCCACCGAAGCTCCCAAGCCTGCGGAGGGATGGAGGTCACCTCGGTCCCAGAAGCTGACACACAGTCACTCATCTGCTGCTACGGGTCAGCAGGGGAAGAAAGGGAAGAACGAACCAAAAGCTGATACCTCGGCTGAATCTGAGGATGCTGCTGAAAGAAGCGGTCAGGAATCAAGTGTTAGCGACAACAGCAATAAAGCAAAAGCAACTGAGAAAGAGCTGGCAGCAAGCGAACAGAAACGTGATAGGAAAGAAGTGGATGCAGAGAAAAACCAGCTGGAAATCTCCGCCGCTGAGATGACTGAGAAGAAGCCGGTGCCAGAAAAGGTTACGAAATCCAAAAGGGGAAGGTACAAAAATACCAAAACTGTTGTAGATAAAGCGTCAGTGTGTCTCAAAAATGTAGAAATACGCCTCAATGTCGATGAAGTCAAGGGTGCCTTGAGGCCAGCTGAGGAAGAAGCGGAGCCCATGGCGGCATCACCAGCAAAAATCAAAAGCCCACAGAAAGAGGACATCTTGCCACCCCACTTTGGTAAGAATGAGGTCGAAGATTCATTCCAGGAAACAGAAAAAGAGGTGATGCGGGAGCCGAAGCAATCCCCTGAGGCTGCCCAATTAGCAAAACAGATTGAGCTCGAGCAGGCTGTGGAGCATATTGCAAAACTCACCGAGACGCCTCCGTCGATGACTGCCTACAAGGAGCCGACAGCGGATGTGCATGAGGTTCGTCAGGAGGAGGAAGGAGACAAACCCGCCCATCAGGCCAGCGAGACAGAGCTGGCAGCAGCTATCGGATCCATCATCAATGATATTTCTGGGGAGACGGAAAGCTTTCCTGCACCCCCAACCTATCCCACTGAATCGGAAGCGGAAATCCCGCCTGAGCCCCTGGTGTTACCGTCACCTCGGGAGGAAATGGAACCCGAAACTGATCAGGCAGTGAACAACATCCTCGAGGCAGAAGCTGCTGTTGAGGCCCCGGTGCAGCCGGTTGCCAGCTCTGCCCCACTGGCGGTGGAGACGGAGAGCAAGGACACGGAGGTCAGCTTCAGCGAGTCGTCCAACTCCGCGCAGGAGACGGAGACCCTGCAGGAGGCTGAAGTTGCACGGAAGGAAAAGGGCCGTCAGAAGGCCACACGGCAGAGGCGCAAGAGGAGCACGGGCAGGAAGGGCGACGTCGCCGAAGTCAATGCCTATGAGCCAGAGAGGGTACAGAGCAGGTCTCCTCCTGCCAGCGAGGTAAAGGCGAAACCCGAGGAAGCCCTGAAGGAGGAAAAGCAACCTAAAGCTGCCACTCAGGTGTCTGTGGAGCCAAGCGCTGCCGACAGCAGCAAGGCTGCATCTGCAGACGTCATTGTGGATGCGCCCGAAGCCGCTGCTGAGAGCAGTGCCTCTCCCAAAGCCCCCGCACCCTCTCCTCTGGACCTGCCGGCCCCGCCGCCTTCTACCGACGAGGGGAGTCAGAGCAGCTTCAAGATACGGTCACCCATGGAGAACACACCCATCACGCCACCCAGCGTCCCCAGCGCTGCCGTTCCCACCATTCCTTCGGCAGCCGTGGCCAAGCTGCCCGCCCCGGTGCCTGCCGCCATCGTCCCCCTTCACTCCGGCGCTGCCAAGGTGCCCGAGTGGATCGTAAGGCACGAGGAGCCCCGCGCCCGCTCCACGCCACCACCCGCTCTCCCCCCTGACACAAAGGCCTCGGACATCGACACCAATTCGAGCACTTTGAGGAAGATACTGATGGAACCCAAGTACGTCTCGGCCACGAGCATAACCTCCACGCACGTGACGACGACGCACGTGGAGCCGGTGAGCGCGCCCCGCTTGGAGGAGGCCCCTCTGCACCCTGTCATAGAGGCCATCAAACCCGTGTCGGAGGAGAAGCCGGCCGTGCCCATCACGAACGCTCTGGACCCACCGGTGGCTGAAGCGCCGGTTTTCAGCGAGAAGGAAAAGATCAGTACTGTGATCGCCCCCAAAGCCACTTCGGTCATAAGCAGGATGCCCCACAGCGTCGACCTGGAGGAGGCTCCGAGGATCACCTTGGTGAAGCAAGCCCCCCAGACCCCGACGTGTCTCGTGAATGCCCCCTCGCCGAAATTTAAGCAGAGGTCAAGCACGAACGACAACAGTCGGTTTCACCCAGGATCCATGTCCATCATTGAGGATCGGCCCGTAGAGACGGGCTCCAGCCCCGGGCTGCGGGTGAACACGTCGGAAGGCGTTGTGCTGCTGAGTTACTCGGGGCAGAAGACGGAAGGCCCGCAGCGAATTAGCGCGAAGATCAGTCAGATTCCCCCGGCCAGCGCCGTCGACATTGAATTCCAGCAGTCTGTATCCAAGTCTCAGATCAAGCAGGAACCTATCACACCGTCGCAGCCGACGCCGAAGGGCTCTCAGAGCTCCGCGGGCTACGGGACTGTTTCCACCCATTCTCCTTTGGTGCTGGGAACGCAGCCCTACAATATGTCTCCCGTGATCTCCTCTGTCAAACAGGAGCGCGTGACGTTGGAGAAGTCTGACTCGGCCCACCTGGCTGCCCAGCCTCCGGCCTCGCAGCCCGGCAAGGTTCTCACGCAGACTGTCAACACTCCTCCCGTGCTTGTTGTCAACAAAAAACTGCCCGATCCGGCGGCTCTGAAAGTGGAGACCAAGACTCTGCAGCCCTCCAACCTGAGCCCTGGGGTCAGCCCTCACCACCCTTCCCTCTCCGGGAAGATGCATTCGGAAGCAAACCACGTCAGCTCGGGGCCCAGCACCCCAACCGATCGGGCTATTTCCCACCTGGCGGTCACCAAACAGGAGCCGCACTCGCCGCGGACCAGCGGGCACTCGCCGTCACCATTCCCACGCACTTGCCATCCCGGCAGCACGTCATCCCCGGCTCTGTCAAGCAGCACCCCGGTCATGCTGGCACCGGGGATCCCCGTGCCTCAGTACATCTCCAGCATGCACCCGGAGCAATCCGTCATCATGCCCCCGCACAGCGTCACGCAGACCGTGTCCCTGGGCCACCTGTCCCAAGGGGAGGTGAGGATGAACACCCCTCCTCTCTCCGGAATTTCGTACAGCATACGCCCCGAAGCGCTCCACTCCCCCCGAGCCGCTCTGCAACCTCAGATCGAAATTAAACCTCAGCGATCCAGCACGCCCCAACCGGCTCCGATACGAGACATCGTCATGCCCCCTCTGTCCTCTCAGCATCCCCCCGAAGAGGAGATGCACTACCACCACACCACGGTGTGCAGGGGGCCGGCCCCCGTCCAGCCCGACGTGCTGGTGATGCAGCCGGATTACCGCATGCACCCCACCAGCATCAGGCTGGAGCAGTACAACGTGCCGCGGGACGTGCGGATGATCATGCATCCCCACATGGCCGCGGTGGGCGAGCACCACTCGGAAGGCAGACAGTCCCGGACGCCGGAGGGAGCCGGGAAAACGCCGCCTGTGAGCAAGACCCCGCAGCCTGGCAAAGAGACGCCGAAATCCTCCGAAGGCAAGATGGCCCACTCTCCTCACAGCGAGCCCCGGCTGCTCAGCGTCCCTTCCAGCAGCCAGCTCCCTGGCTTGCCGCTGTCGCAGCCGGTGGTGGTGCCGCACGGCGTGCAGATCATGCACCCCACGGGCAGCTCCTTCCACGACTACCGCTCGGTGTACGGCGACATGAGGAATTACCACACCGCGGCGCAGCTGGGACACCCGCAGTTCCCGGGCGCGTCGCCCATCGGGCTGCCTTCCCGGAGCATGACCCCGTCGCAGGTGAGAAGTGAGGCTGCTCCTTCTGCCTGAAATCATACGTGTTTTGAGCTTACAGCAGTTCTTTGCGATCAAGGGCTGAGCTCTTGGTTGTTCCAGCCCGGTTTAAGTTGGTTTCCGAAAGCATAGAGCTGTTTTTGTTTGGGCAGTGGAAGCTGAACGTTGCTTGGCATGAACAGACGCTAAAGAAACCTTATGTGCGGTGCAAAGCTTCCTTTGGTTTCTAGAGGCAGAGGTGCTGAGGGAGAACAGTCACCATCAAGATGCCAGGTGGGGCAGGCTGTGGTGGGTGGGTGCTGGGGCTGAGGGTGGCCCTGCAGATCTGGGCAGTGGAGCAGGGCCCAGGGTGGTGGTTTCGAGTATGGGAGGCTGCGGCAGCAGCACAGAAACATGTTCAGGTTACACTGCCCACAGTCTGATGGTGTCCCGGCAGTTTTATTGGTGAATCAACGAGCTCTGATAGGCCTGTGGTCTAATGCTGTTCCTTTTTCCCCCATTGCCTGCTTGCCAGGGTCTCCCAGAGGGTGAACACTCGCACCCCAGCCAGCCCGGACGCAGCAAGACTCCCCAGATCTCCCAGGATCCCAAGGGCCCGCCAGCGTCGGGGCCTGAACAGAGTCACCACCCCACTGTAAATAGGCATGCAGCACAGATAGACCCTCACGTCCACCTGCAGAGGGCACAAGCAGACACGGGCCAGACCTCCTACCCCTCGCCTGTTGCCATCTCGATGAAACAGGAGCTGCCGTCGCCGCACCAAGCTCAGGCAGTTCCCAAGCAGTCACTGTTCATCCCAACGACGTCGGGGCCGGGGCTGCCCCTCAACCGCCCCGAGCCCCAGGCCGCTCTGAAACAAGAGCCGTCTCCTCACGCTGTGTCGCAGAGACCTGTGGATATGGTTCAGCTTCTCACGGTAAGCACCGCGCCGTCGTCTTCAGGCCGGGAGCCTTGTGCTCCTTGCTTCCTGCTGGGAGAGAGGGAATCAGTGAGGTTCTGCCTCGCTCCTCCCATGCGTAGCACCAGAATCAGGCCTCTTGTGGAAGTATTAGAGGCAAACGAGCAGCTCTGATGGGATTTCCATCACAGTTAAGATCAGGAGAGAGAAGCGCTTCTTGCACCTCACTTTGTTCATTCATCTTAATGCTTCCTCTCCCTACAGAAATACCCCATCGTGTGGCAGGGCCTCTTGGCTCTAAAAAACGACACGGCCGCCGTTCAGCTTCACTTTGTCTCTGGAAACAACGTGCTGGCACACCGCTCCCTGCCCGCCCCCGAGGGAGGGCCCCCGCTGCGCATCGCTCAGCGCATGCGGCTCGAGGCCTCGCAGCTGGAGGGCGTTGCACGCAGGATGATGGTAGGGACCACAGCCCTCGTTCTCAGCTCACTTGGTTTGCTTTTCTCTGGGGTTCCGGGAGCAGCGGCCTCGTTCCTTCGGCAGGTGACGAGGAGCGGGTATTTCCAGCTGGGAAAGCAGAGCGTTGAAGTCAGCCATCCTGCAGCTGGGGAACAAACCCACGGGGTGGCGGGGGTGACTTCGAAGGAGTTCCAAGAGGGTTTTGTGCTGAGGGCTTGCAGGCAGTGGAGGTGCATTAGGAGCGGGCCTGTTCCGTGCCAGCGTTTGACTTAAAGGCTGATTTTCTTTCTTTTCCAGGTGGAGAGCGATTACTGCCTGCTCCTGGCCTTGCCTTGTGGACGAGACCAGGAAGATGTGGTGAATCAGACTGAGTCACTGAAGGCTGCGTTCATCAGCTACCTGCAGGCCAAACAAGCTGCAGGAATCATCAACGTTCCCAACCCTGGCTCTAATCAGGTACGGGCGAGCAGAGCGGCGAAACTTTGGAGAGGAACCAGCTCAAAGCTGTGCATCAATAACGGGAGCTGCAGCCTCCCAGCCCGGGTCTTCACTCAGGGTTGTAGTTAAGGTGCCTCATTTTATCACTGAAACAACCCCATCCGCTGACACTGCTCCAGAACCAGTACTGAGTGCAAACCCAGAAACCCCAGACAGTGGTTTTGTTCTTTACAGCCCTAGGCTGAGAAGAGAACGAACCCATTTCCCATCTCTTCCTCAGCCTAGCTGATAACACGCGTCCTCTGCTTTTCAAAACGAGGAGGGGGGGGGGGTGGGATTCTCTGTCCCGTGGCTGCGTGCAGTCCACCTGTCTCACCCCGTTCCCTCTCTCCCCGCAGCCTGCCTACGTTCTGCAGATCTTCCCACCCTGTGAGTTCTCAGAGAGCCACCTGTCCCGCCTGGCCCCCGACCTCCTCGCCAGCATCTCCAACATCTCTCCTCACCTGATGATCGTCATCGCGTCCGTATGAGCTGGTTCCTGCTATACTGACTTATTTTGGGTTGGTTTTTTTTTTTTTTTTTTTTTTTT
>NC_034428.1:4441985-4465653 GCF_002078875.1 Numida meleagris
GGGGGGGGGGGTCCCATCCTGGGTCATGTTGTTAAAGCACGCGGGTGCAGGATGGCACTGCCGTCCTTCTCTTAGAAACGGGCACTTGTAGCTGTGATGGGAGCTGTGCCTCGCTTGGTGTGCAGGCTGCTGTGCTGAAGCCTCCAGAGCCGGAGCCCCGCGGAGCTGTGTCACTTCCTGGCTGCTGTGGGTGCGTGGCTGCGCTGCCTGGAGGGTGCAGCCCTGGGCCTGGCAGCGAGCACCTGCTGTCAGCATCCCTGCCCTGCCCTCGCTGCTGCTCCCTCCCATCCTGCCCCTGGGCAGAGTAAACCCCTCAGCCCCAACTGCGCTGTCCCCCATGGCTGGGGGGTGGGCAGGGGCTGCTCTGTGCACCCGCTGCTGTTACCCTGTGCCCTGACCCTGCTGGCCCCTCTACTCCTGAGCAGCTGGAAGAGATGGGAAGAGGCCTCAGGGCCCCCGTGTGCAGCCCCATCCCCAAGCAGGGGCATCCTCCAGCTGCACCCCTTACCCCCTATTTCCATACCTCCAGGCCTGGGTGCCTCCCTCCTTACCCCTGCAGCGCTCGGCTGAGGCAGTGGGCTCCACGACACGCTTTAGAAAATATTGCAATTTATTCCTTCTCTCTTACTCTCTCCTTCCAGAAATACACTTTTTTTTTTTTTTTTAAACACCATTTCCAAGCAGCCGACTTTAAATAAAGGCGAGGGGGAGCGAGTGGGTCATTCAGCAGGCGCCTGGCCCTCCCCAGCGAGGGGCACGGGGGGCAGGGGGGCGGCGGGGGCCTCTTGGGGGCTGTCACGGGCACGGAAAAGCAGCTCGGTGGCGGGGATGACCTGCTCGGTCTGCCAGGTGGCAGCGGCGGCCCCGTACTGCTGGTAAAAGTCCGTGTCGGCCTGGAACATGACGAGAGCCTGGGCCGTGTGGATGCGGACGTGCTGCGCCAGGCTGGTGGCATCCAGGAATTTCTCCCCGCAGGAATCGCAGGCGTAAAGGATCTGAGTGTTGGGGTCTGCAAGGGCAGAGGGGAGGCCCGGGGTGGGGCGGCAGCAGGGCGGGAGCCAGGTGAGCACGATGCCGGCCCCCTCCCTTCCTCACCTGCTTCCTGCACTTGTTTCACCGCTTTGGTGATCTCTGCTTTAAGCGCTTCGGTCTCGTCCGCCGTCACGGCGGCCGCCACGGGGACCACTGGGAGAGAGGAGGGAGAGGTGACGCTGACGGCGCCGCGAGGACACGGGGCCGGGCAAGACTCAGCCCATGAGGGGCCCGTCCCATAGCAAAGTGCCCCACGGCCAAACCCCAGAGCTCACCCGTGAGCTGCGTGACGGCGGTGGCGGCCAGCGCCTCGGTGGCCAGCGTCACCATGTCGTCTGAGGCCACCGTGACAATGTTGAGCTCGCTGCCGTCCTCCGGCTCCAGGATCTTCATGCCCGCCTTGCCCTGGTGCACCGTCTTGACGTGGGAGCGCAGGTTGTCCACCCGGTTGAAGCCACGGCCGCATTTGTCACAGAGGAACGGCTTCTCCCCTGGGGACCAGAGGGGAAGCGGGATGTTAACCACGGGTTCAGGCACACGGGGCAGCGTGGGGAGCCCTGGGGGCACGCACCGGTGTGGATGATGATGTGTTTGGAGAGGTCACCCACGTTGACGAAGGCTTTGTTGCAGACGGTGCACTTGTGAGGTCGGATGTTGTCGTGGTGCCGGATGTGGTTGGCCAGCTGGCTGGACTGCACGAACCTGGAGGGGACGGGGACGAGGACGCAGTGGTGGCACTGCCCCAGTGAAAATGCGTGCAAGAAGGGCACCACGGGGGACGCTCACCTCTTGCCACAGCGCTCACACACGTAGGGCTTCTCCCCCGTGTGCTGGCGCACGTGGGCGATGAGGGAGCTGGCTTGGGTGAACGCCTTCCCACAGATCAGGCACTGGCACGGCTTCTCTCCTGGGGAGGCAGCAGGAGGGCTCAGCCACAGCGGGGTCAACGTGGAACTCGGCCCTCCAGGGAAAGGCACCGCGGAGGCTGAGCTACGTCCCTACCCGTGTGGATGCGGACGTGCCGCTGCAGCGCCCCGGGGTCGGCGAACTGTCGCTGGCAGTGCACGCAGACGTAGGGCTTCTCCCCGCTGTGGATCCGGAGGTGCCGCTTCAGGTTGCCTGCGTGCAGCTGCATCTCAGACAGCAGCACGGGGACAGCGGAGCACCCCCATCATCCCTCCCTGTGCCGCATGCAGCAGGGGCCCTGCAACAGCTTGGGGAGATGGGAGGGACACCTCTGTCCCGCAGATCAGCTCCTTTCAGGAGCAGCCCCAGGGCGTGAGGTAGAGGTTTAAACCCTTCTCTGGCCCCCATGGACGGCGGATACCCTGCTCTGGGAGCTCCCCACCTACCCACCCCGTGCTACCTGAGGTGGTGAACTGCTTGCCGCACTCCCGACACTTCAGGGGCCCGTCCGCAATGTGAATCTTCAAGTGAGCTTTCAAGTTCCCCACCTGGGGACAAACACCGGGATGCAGAGAGCTCCTCCCCATTCCCAGAAGCCCCCCCCGGGTCGGGCACTGAACGGCGACAGCCCCGGCCCTTTCCCCCAGCTCACCTGGTTGAATTTCTTGTCGCAGTGGGGACACTTGTGCTCCTTGTCGGTGTCGTGGGTCTCCAGGTGCCGCATTTTGGAGGTGGGGTCAGAGAAGGAGCGCCCGCAGTAGTCACACTGGTAGGGCTTTTCCCCGCTGTGCACCAGCTGGTGCCGCTTGAGGTTGCCGGAGGTGGTGAACAGCTTGCCGCAGTCGTCGCAGCGGTACTTGGCCTCCCCCGTGTGCCGCTTCTTGTGCAGGTTCAGCAGGCTGATGAGGCGGTAGCTCTTCCCGCACTCCTCGCAGCCATAGGGCTTCAGCGGGCTGCGGGGCAGACGGGGCCGCCGGGTGAGGGGGACGGGGAAGGGAAGCAGCACAGCAAGCCCCCACCGACCTCCGGCTCCAACCCTGCAGGCAGCGCTGCCATTGTCACGGCTCCATCAGCGGAGCCAGGTGGCAGCTGTCCCCATACCTGTGCGTCTTCTCGTGGGCTTTGCACGCAGCTGGGTCGGAGAAGGCTTTATTGCACTCCCTGCAGGAGAAGGGTTTCTCGCCGGTGTGGATGCGGATGTGCCGCTTGAAGTTCCCTGTGTGGGTGAACTCCTTTCCGCAGTCCTACAGGCGGAGAGATGCGTGGTGACGTGGGCGGCACCGAGGACCAGGAGCCCCTGCTGTGGCTGCAGCTGCCTCACCTCACACTTGTGTGTGACGGAGCCGTAGGCTTTCGACTCGGTCCTGTCGCTGTAAGTGCCCGAACGCAGCAGCCGCGTTTCGCCTGAGTTCTCCTGCCCAGAGTCAGTGCTCCCCGATTCATTATCCTCCGTGTTTTCTCTGCTTTCTAATTTGGGCTGCTCTGCCTTGGGAATTTTAGCCTCCTCTTCATCCTCTGCCATCGCCTCCCCCTCTTCCTCCTTCCCTTCCAGCTCCACCTCTGCAAGCATTCAGAAAATGGGGACACGAAGGATCACAAGCAGCATCAGAGACACAAAACCCATCTACGCTTCCTAACTCTGAGCCCAAGTTTAAGCTGACATGGCTTAGACCCTGCCCTGCTCCCGGGAAGGGAAAACAGCCCACTCCCCTTCGCTGTGCTCACCACAACGCACCTCCTGCCTCGGTGCTTGGAGCGTCACTGCCCTTCTCCCTGGGGCTGCTGTTGCCCACCTCGCTCTCTGCTGGATGCAGGTGGCTGGGGGATGTGGCAGCGGGGCCGGCTTCAGCGGCATCGTCCACACCTACGAGCAGCAGAGCGTCTCAGCCACGCTCGAGGAGAAACGGGCAGCAGGACGGAGCACCTGGGGGGGACTTCAGACCTCACCTCCTGGCTGCCCACTTTCTGCAGGGCCCTCTTTGGCATCTGGTTGCTCTGCTGGCTCCTTGGGCTGTGCTGCTGCGGCCACAGGTGCCTCTTCCTTCCCCTCCTGGTTGGGAGGAACTTGTTTTGGTTTGTCTGAATCGCCCTGCGTTACTGCTGCCACCGTTTTGTCCTCAACAATCACCTTCTCAACCCCTGCGAGGAAAGAAAAACGTGCCATCAAGGTTCTGTGGCTTGCTGGATGAGGCAAAGAGAGACAAGAAAGCTACGCACCCAGCTCAGTGAGGAGCTCCCGGCTCTCTACAGGGCTTTCTGCCAGCACCGTGAGGGATTTGAGTGCATTGCAAGCGTTGACAATCTCCCTCATCTGGAGGAACCCTGCCACGGCCAGCACATCTTCCACATTGTCAGGGTTCAGGCTCAGCTTGGCCGTGTACATGAACTCCAAGACCTGCCCCAACCCTGCAAGAGACGCAGCACGTGCCGCAAGCTCTCACCTGTGCCACCCATTTGGCTGTGGGATTTCCAGAAGCCTCGGGTCCTACCTGCCACATTGCTGATGTCGAGGTGCACCACATCCTCCTTCTGATCCACGAAGAGCATCCTGAAATACTCACTGCACGCTGCCAGCACGGCTTTGTGGGCCTTGAAGTTGATGCCGTCCACCACGAAGGTGCAGTCGCACAGCAAGCCCAGCTGCCGCAGCTGGTTCAGCTGCTCCAAGACCTGCCTGCTGTGCTGGGGGAAATCCATGGCTGCGGGCAGAAAGCAAAGCCATGGTGAGATGGTGCTGAAACCCAAAAGGGGTGGGAACGGGGCAGAGCATGAAGCCACGAATCTTAAGAAGCAGAAGGCAGAGGTCAGCGGACCAAGGGAGGTGGGATCCCTGCAGACATCTGCAGGCAGTGGGAGCTCACGTACTCGGTCGGGGCTGGGCAGGCCAGTTCAACCGGGGCAGCTGCTGCAGGCCACAAGCACGTTCCTTCAGCTGTTAAGCACGGGATGGGTGTGCAGCACGGCGAGGGAGCCTCCTCCTGTCTGCAGTGGGTTGTAGCAAGGAGCTCGCAGCGGTCTTTTGCCTTGCTTTGCAGTTCCCCCTGATTGGATTCACGCCGTGGAGAGGAGCAGCTAAAAGAAACCTGCAGGAAGGAGGAGTCAGGGGCTTAGTTCGCTCAGCTGTAAAGTCAGAAAGCTAGAGGCTGGAAAGAAACCATTACAAAAACCACAGAAGATTGCAAGTTTGCTCTCCTCTGAGCAAAGACGCTCTCTGTCTCTCCTTCCCCCCTTCTCCCAAAATGCAGGATGCTTTCCAACCAAACACCAACAAACCACCTGTCCCAAAACACATCTCTCGACAGCCAGAACCAGCAACATTTGCATGAAGATCTGTCTAAACCCCCACATATACAAAAAACTCTGTAAAGTTTGCAAGGGAATTTGCTTCACTGGAAAAAGAGCGTTTTCCCAGCAGGACAAACAATGTTGCCTTCTGTGCTTGGAAAGCTCTGAGCCGCATGCAGACACAACAGGCGAGGATTGCAAGCAGAAAAAAAGAAATGAATACAATCAGGACTGCCAAAGAAAGTGGCTGACATTAGCACAAACCCTTTTCTATCGGTGTTGCGACACACGAGGATGTATCAGAGCCCCCTTGCTCAGCTCCGTGCCTGAAAAATAAAGATAAAGGAGGAGTGGTGCTTGGCTGCACCCGTGCACCGCAAAGAGCTCTCACCAGCAGAGTTGGGAATGAGGAGTTCGTGGCTCTCCTCCAGAATCCGCCCCTTCCTGGTGCTGAAGTCAGACTCCACGCAGCCCTCCAGGAAAATGCAATGCAAACCCTCTGTTTGAAACCACAAAACTCTCTGCCTCGGAGCCGTGCAAACGCTGTGGTGGTTTCTTGCTGCTTTTCTTCCTACCCCATGTCAAGGGGCTGTTACCTCCACGCAGACACCGAGCAGCCAGAACCAGACACTCTGATTCCGCCTTGTCAGAAGCACGTGGGTGCTGTTTTCCCTTCCCACGTCTCCCTGACGCAGCTGCCAAGCTCCTTATTACCTGATCCATCACGGTGACTGAAAGCTCCAGCACCAGAGCACCCACACTCACAGCAATAAATGCAGCCAGGTCCCAGGGAGCGTCCCACACGAGCTCACTCCCCAAGGTGCTGACATTGCGGGGAGAAAGGGAGGGAAAGCCAAGAGAGCAAGAGGTGCTCAGCAACAGGAGACGCAAAGCGAGGGTTTTATGCCTTTTTTTCCTTCTTCAGCGCCTAAAAGTTCTCACTGTGAGGGGTGTGAGCTCTCCCACTTGCTGCACGGGGCTCCTGGCAGTGCACACAACGCAGTGGAACAGGGAAACCCCCTTTTTTGTTAAATTTCGGGGGCGCTCAGAGGCCCCCTCATCTCTAGGGCCAGGTGGGCACTGGCGAGGCTCAGTGCAGGGCCTCACCTCAGAGCCGGGTTCACGGCAAGAGGGGACTGCACCCCAAAACCAAGGCCTCCTCCTAGGCCTGCCCCTAGGCCTCCGATAAGAGGCTCTTAAGCTCCTAGAAGGCCTCCTCCCAGCCCCCCCAGGCCCTCCCCCGCCACCCTCGGCCCTACCTGCCATGCCGGGCCCGCCGGCGGCCTCAGATCACCGCCCGTGACACGGCCCAGACAAAGGGCGCCGCCATCTTAGCAGCGGGCGGAAGCGGCGTCGCCCCTTCCCGCCCACCGCCGGCGGCACTGCGCCTGCGCGCCCTGCTCGGGGCGGGGACGCGCATGCGCGGAGCACGGACGGCGATCGCGTCACGTGACACGGGTGTTTTCCCCCCTTCGCGGCCCGGCGCCATGTTGACGGGCGGTGGATGGGGCTGTGGGGCCGGGCCCTGCGGCAGCGTGAGGGGCGAGGAGCGTAGCCTCGCGTCCCGTGCGTCCATGGGGGCTTGTGTTCCCTCCTTGGGTGTCCCTAACCCTGGGGGTGAGGGTGGGCCGAGGCCGCTGTGATGGTGGCCAGGTGGCCCACATTGGAGCTAGGCCCTGAGGTGTGCTCTGTGGGGATGAAAGGTGCCGGAATTAGCCAGGCCGGGTCCTGTGTGTTGAAGGAACTGGGGGGAGGGGGGTTGGGCTGAAGGTTGAGCTCAGGTCTTTTACAGTCTGAATGATTCTCTGTGTCGATTCCCGTAGGAAAGGTATAGGGCAGTGATGGCCGCCTGAGGAGTGCGTCGAGGCAGTGCTGTTCTTCACGAGATGCTGGTGAGGCAGGGGCAGCCCAACTGCCGCAGCTGTGCAGGCAGCAGCCTGGAGACTGCACCCTGCTGCTGGTCCTTACATACCTGCTTCCCTATGGGGTGCAGATGTCACGGCCAGCCTGCCAGAAGTGAGCCTGTCACAGGGCCGCGTTCAGTGTTGTTGTTCTGAGCTGCCTTTCATTCTCTCCCCATCTCCCACCCCCAAACCAGGCAGCTCTGGGGACAAAACCCCTTTTTTCCTTCCCCTAGGTCTTGCACCTGTACCCCTCGCCACTAGATGGCACCGTGTGACCGTAGTGTGGGGGTGCCAGGTGCCATGGGGTGGCATTTTGGGGGCAGAGCGGGTGCTCCCACTCCTGTAGATGTGTGGTTCCAATTTCCTCAGCTCTGCTGGGCTCTTTGGGAGCTCTTTTGATAACGTTTAAACGTTTTTCCTTGCAGCAAGGGGTCCACCAAGCCCTGCAGCAGCTCCTGCCTCACCCAAGGTGACCAGGGGACAGAAATAAAACAGTGAAAGGCACCAGCTAGATCCCTTTGAATGTCCTTGTAGCATTACAGGCGCGTCAATGCCGATCATGAGCCACTATGGGACAAGCCGACCTCACACCCGCGCCAAGGTAACATGAGCTGTGTGGTCGCTATAAACAGCCCTGTGCTGTGTTTGTACACATGGGGTGGCTTCAGGGCAGCGTTTGGTCCCACAAAGGAAGGAACTCTGGGTTTGGCAGCCTCTCTGCAGCCTCACTGCCCCAGCCTGCTGCTGTTTAGGGCTTGGTGATGGGCAAAAGGAGAAGGGGGTTTGGTGACCTTCCAGGTGGGCTGGCAGCTTAATGGCTGAGGGAAGGGCTTAGAAATAGAGCAGCCAGGAAGAAGTGAGTCACTGGGACTGGAAATAAACCAGGAGGTGGGCATGGAGTGGGGATGCTGGGGCCAGCTTCTTGTTTGCATCCAGGAGGAATTGTGGTCGCTGCTGCTGAGGTACCCGTCAGGGCTGAACCTGCAGCTGCTCTGTCCCTGTAACAGCCCCTTTGGGGAAAAAGTGTCAGGAAAGCAAAAAAATAAAAGGAGGAGACAGCAGTTCTCAGTAATCTATCACAACCCGGTACAAGCTGTATATACAAAGAAAAGCTCCAGCAGAGGGTCAGGGAAGGGCTCGCTCCCCAGCCTCACTCCTCACATCCATCCTGCGGGTGAACCCACAACCACCACCGCCACCACGGCTGCTGTGGGACCTCCAGGTCTTCCCAATCCAGCCCCAAAATGATGGCCTCTGGAGCCTGCAGTCTCTCAGCGGGTTCTGCAGCGAGGGATGCTCGTGCCGTGCGCGGGTTTCATCCCTCGTACCTCGTAGGGAGCTTCCGGGAAGCACTCCCATCCCCTCCCCAGCATCCCTTCCATCCCAAACCAGCGGGGTGGCAGCCAGCTTGCCAGGGAGCGGACAGACAGCTAGATAAATAAGGGGGTACCCCACACGCTACCCGTGGGGCAGGGGAAAGGCCCGTCCCCGGCGCTGCCCCCCACCCCGCTCAGATTTTGATCTCAGTCCGGAAGGTCTGCTGGACGTGCTCGTTGTGTTTAGCCGGCTGCCGCATGGCGCGGATGGTCAGCGTGCCGTTGTCCCCCAGCGAGGATGACACTGACGTGGGGTCCACATCCTCGGGCAGCTGGCACTTATGGCTGAAGGTGTTCATGACGGTGCCGTCCCCGGCCAGCTGGGAGGGGGGGAAAAGGGGCGATTTTAGGCTGCGAGAGAGGGACAGGAGCACTTTGTTCCTTTGCCCTTGGGTGAGGCTCGCGGTGTCGCCTTGTGTGTGGTGTTAATATTTATAATCTCCCTGCAGGTGCGTTGGAGGGATGTGAGTCACCTGGGGCTGGCAGCTGGAGGAACAAAGGTGCTGTTCTGGGAGCTGCTCCTGGGGCGCTGGGATTTAGGGCGTGCGGGGACCGCACCTGGGGAAGGGCATGGGACACTGCGGCAAAATAAAGGGCAAAAAGATGAGGAACTGGTGACTTCAGTGCGCAGTTGGTGATGGCCGGGGCCATGGGGATGTTGGGATAGCCAGGTGGGAGCCTGGGGGGTGCCCACATCCTCAGGGCAGCGTTGGGGTGGTGATGTGGGGTGCCGGAGGGCGTGCTCACCTTCTCAGCGTGCACCTCAATCTGGTTGTTGGAGGTGGTGACAATGATGTCCTCAGGGGCGAAGTCGCTGACGTCCACCGTGAACTGGTAGGTGTTGCCCAGGGTCTTCACGTTACCACTGGTGCCAGGCCGAGCTGCGGGGCAGCGCGGGGGTCAGCTCGTCCCCATCCCCCCCAGATGATTCCCTCCCAAAATGACTCACTTCCCATAACTCTGCGTTGAATCCAAGCCCCACGCCCTCCTTGAGGTGACCTTGGAGTACAACGGGACCCCCCCAAAAAATGAGGCACACCCTCCCGGAGATGCCACTGTAGGGACTTGCCTGGGAAGCCCATTGACTCGTGGGGCCGTGAGAAGCTCCCGAAAAGCTCCATGGGGCAAGCGGGCGAAGAGGAGCGGCTGTGGTGGTGGAAGCTGTGCTCCGACCGGAAAGCTGAGGAGGATTTCAAGTTCATCCACTCCAGAGCAGGTCAAAGGGGCCAGTGGCACCTCCTCACCCAGCGGCACCGGCTGTCTCGAGGGCGGCCACCGAGCTTATAAAGCCCCGTCTGGCTCTCGGCCACCTTCCAGACCTCTTGTAAAACGGGCTAAATTTAGGTCCTGCTACATCACTCTGGGCGCTGTGGAAATTTTTTCCTCTCTCCCCCCTTTCGTTGGCTCGGCTCCTCCCCGTCCTAGACGTGGAGGGGGGAACCCGATTCCATTGCTGGCGTTCCTGCCCGCCCGGATAACGTGGTGGGATGGGGGGCATGATGCTCCCCCCAACCCCAGACCCGCTGTCCCCAGGGTGGGGGTTTTTGGGAGCCCCGGTCCCAGGGTTCCTTGCGTGTGGAGTGGCAGTAATAATAAAAAGTCGTTGGAAGTGTCCTTGACGGAAGCATGGAGCACATCCAAGCTGGCAGCCTCATGCAGGAATCTGGGGAGGGAGGGGGTGCAAAAAATCTGCATCCTTTGGAGCTTCCCTCCCACCCTGGGGCAGACGAGGCCACTTTTTGGGGTAGAAAAGGAGGGCTCGGCGAGCGGCTCAGCAGAGCAGACCATGTAAGGCTTTATTCCCTGTGCTGACCCGCCAGGCAGCCCTGCCAAAAAATGCAGGGGGGGTGTAATGTGAGCAACCCCCCCTCCGTGCTGAGTAATTCCGGCGGGCGCCTGAGTCACCCTTGGCTGTCCACACGCATGGAGATGCTCAGAGCATCTCTGGGCACCGCGTTGCTCCTCGATGCCCCCTTGGCTAGGGCTGGATTTGCCCTTCCCTGGGGTGTATTCAGATGCTGAAACCCTTCCCTTGCTGCTCCGGCTGGCTCCAGCCCGCGCGGGTCTGGCCACCTTCTCAAGGTCGTTTTTAATGAGCTTGTTTGCAAACTCATTTCCACCACAGCACTGGCACAGCCAGCAGCAGCGAGCCGAGCAGCCCCGGACCCCCAAGATACTCCCGAGATGGAGTCCCCCAGCCCAGAGCAGGAAGAGGAGAAGGTTTTGGTGTCGAAGCACAGCTGGCAGCCCTGCCCCAAAGCCCGCAGGAGGCTGCGAGGTGAGACCCCTACCCCTAGTCTGGGGCACGCTGGGTTGGTTTGGGGCTTTTTCTGGGGGGGGGTTAGCACCCAGTTGGTCCCCACCCCGGTTCTGCAGGGTGCCTGGAGGTGGTGAAGGGGCTGCTCTTCCGTGTGGGTGAGGACTGGTATTTCCTCTTTGTCCTGGGGGTCCTCATGGCCACCATCAGCTTCATGATGGACCTCATCATCTTCAGGCTCTACGAAGGTAGTGAGGGGCTGCAGCATCCCCTGGTTTGGGGGAGAACCTGAAAACTGGGGAAATCTGGGGGGGCTTTTGGGGCATCTCCCCTCCCAGCACTTCTCCTCCAGCCCACCGCTGGCTGTACCAAGAGGTTGGCGATTATTTGGTGCTCAAGTACCTCTCGTGGACCATCTACCCCGTTGCCCTGGCAGCCTTCTCCTCTGGCTTTGCCAACAGCATCACGCCGCATTCGGGAGGTGAGCAGGCACCCCTTGGACTCCCCAAACCCTCCCCAGTGCAGGGAAACCCCAAAACTTGGAGACCCCCCCCAAAGCTTGGAGCCTACAAAGCTTGGAGCCCTCAAAAATGAGAGTCCCCCGAAACTTGGGGACCCCAAATGTGGAATCTACAAAACGTGGAGCCCACAAAATTTACAACTCCCAAAACTTGGATCCCTCAAAACCTGGAGCTCCCCACACTTGGAACTCCCAGTACTTGGAGGCCCCTCCAATCTTGGAGCCCCCCCAACCCTGAGCTCTTCTCCCTCACCAAGGCTCTGGCATCCCCGAGCTCAAGACCATCCTGAGCGGCGTGGAGCTGGAGGAATACTTGGCCATCAAAAATTTCGGGGCCAAGGTGGTGGGGCTGACCTGCACCCTGTCTGCTGGCAGCACCGTGTTCCTTGGCAAATTGGTGAGCAGGGAATTCCAGCAGGAATTTCAGTGCAGGCTCAGCACCGCGGCCGCTCAGCGCTGTGTCCTCTCCATGTCTCCAGGGTCCCTTTGTTCACCTCTCCTCCATGGCTGCAGCTTATCTGGGGAAGATGCGGGCCACGGTGATAAGGGAGTATGAGGTGGTGGCAATGCTGGCGTATTATTTTTAACCAGTTTTCTCTGCAAACCAAGGCATTTTGGCTAAACCATCTTCTCCACAGGACAGATTCAAGCGGAACGAGATGCTGGTGGCCGCTCAGGCTGTTGGCGTGGCCACTGTTTTTGGGGCTCCCATCAGCGGTGAGTGACCCCACCACCCCTTTCCCATGCGAGGGACCCCCAAAGCTGAGTAAGTCCCTCCCTTTTTCCAGGGGTGCTGTTCAGCATCGAGGTGATGTCGTCCCACTTTGCCGTGCGGGATTACTGGCGTGGCTTTTTCGCTGCTACTTGCGGTGCCTTCATGTTTCGCCTCCTCGCCGTCTTCAACAGCGAGCAAGGCAAGGCAGGGCAAGGCAGGGCAGGGAGAGCCCTGCAGTGTCTTTTGCCCCCCCCCCCCTCCCCAAAAATTCACACGCCCCTTCCTTCCTCCCCAGAGACCATCGCTGCTCTTTTTAAGAGCGACCTCAAGATTGATTTCCCTTTTGACCTGCCAGAGACTTTCTTCTTCATGATTTTGGGGTAAAGAGGGACCTGCTGGGGACAGGCTCCTGCCCGTACCTTGCCCTCACAGTGCCCATACCCTGCCGGAATCCTGCCCATATCCTTCCTGCTTCCCTGCCTCTGCTCTGCCCGTAATCTGCCCACACCTAGCCCATAACCTGCCTACACTCTGCCTGTCCCCTGCCCGTTTCCTTGTGCACGCCCTGCCCATCTCTGCCTGCACACTGCCCGCACACTGCCCTCTCCTCCCCAGGGCCATCTGCGGAGCCGTCGCCTGTGCCTACCTCTTCTGCCAGCGCTGGCTGCTGGCAGCCGTCAAAGAGAACCGGCTGACGGGCAGGCTGCTGGCCACCGAGTGCGTCCCACGCGTCCGTGTGTCCGTGCCGTGCACCTGAACGTGTGTCCCACCCCATATATCCTTGTCTCCCCCCCGTGTATCCATCTGTCCCACCCACTGCATCCTTTTGTTCCCCCGGTGTGTCCGTGTGTCCCATCCCATTCGTCCCTGTCTCCCCCTAGTGTGTCCATGCTTTCCCATCCCACGTGTCCGTGTGTCCCCTGGTGCACCTGTCTGTCTCAGCCGCCCCTCTCCCCGCAGCAAGCCCCTGTACACAGCACTGGTGGTGCTGCTGCTGGCGTCCATCACCTTCCCTCCAGGCCTGGGCCAGCTGATGGCCTCCAGGGTGAGCAGGGCTGGGGGGTTCCCCCTTCCCCCCCCCCACCTCCTGACCCCACACCCATGCTGTTTGTCTGTCCAGCTGTCCATGAAGGAACACCTCATCTCACTCTTCGACAACCGCTCCTGGTTCATGCTGGCCCAGAACATTTCGATGGCCACCACCCAGCTGGGGGGCCCACGGGGGCTGTGGCAGGAGTGGTGCCACCCGTCAGCCACCATCTTCGGTACTTTGGTCTTCTTCCTGCTGATGAAGGTACCTCACTGTGTCCCCAGCCCCACACCATGAGCTGCTGTCCCCATTCCCATGTGCTGTGCCCCTCAGTTCTGGATGCTGACCTTGGCCACCACCCTGCCCCTGCCTGCTGGCTACTTCATGCCCGTCTTCATCTATGGTGAGTTTGGGGGGTTTTGCCCCACTCCTGGGAGGCACCCGGCCCTGGGCTGCATCTGGTCCTGAGAGGGGCACAGTGGATGCATCCAACCCATTGGGGGTGGGGAGGAGATTAGGGGGTTGGTATCTGGTCCACTGGGGGTACAGGGGTGCATCCAGCTCTTGAGGTTCATATGATCTTGGGGGGCCCATGGGGGGGGTATTCAGCCCATTTTGATGTGGGTGGATAAGGGGGTTGCATCCAGCACTGGGGGTTGCATCTGGTCCCGCTGTGAGGGTCTGGATGTTGCTTCCAACCCTAAGATGTGGGATTGTGTGGGGATGCCACAGCTCTGTATTTTGAGGTGGGGGGGTTTCCTTGGGAGTCCCTGGGCTTCTCCCCCTCCCCATCCCCAACCCCACAGGAGCGGCCATCGGGCGGTTGCATGGGGAGGTGTTGGCCTTGCTCTTCCCCCGTGGCATCCGCGCAGAGGGCACCGCGTACCCCATAGTCCCAAGCGGGTACGCACTGGCCGGTAAGTGGGTGACACTGTTGGGGTGGGGACAGTGGGGCCACCACCATCCTTGTGCCAATGCCACCGCTGTCTGGTGCCATAGGCGCTGCTGCTTTTTCGGGTGCCGTCACCTACTCCATCTCCACGGCCCTGCTGGTGTGTGAGGCCACCGGCCACATGGCCCACGTGCTGCCAGTCGTGCTGACTGTGCTGGTGGCCAACGCCATCACCCAGAAGTGGCAGCCCTCCTTCTATGATGGCACCATCATCGTCAAGAAGCTGCCCTACCTGCCCCGCATCCGCAGCCGGCACATAGCGTGAGTGTCCCCACGGGCTGTGATTTGGGGGGATTCCCTGGCAAAAATCATGGGCTTTTGTCCCTGTGCTCCAGCTCGTACCGGGTGGTGGTGAAGGAGTTCATGGAGCGGCAGGTGGTGGCCGTGGCTAAGGGTGATGGCTTTGAGGAGGTGCTGGCGGCCCTCAATGCCACCACCGATAAAGAATACCCAGTGGTGGAGAGCAAAGGTAGGGTGGTGGGTGTGCAGGGGTCCAATGGCCATGGGGACGTCTCACCTGGGGGCCTTGTGGTCACCTCCCCTGGCTCCTGTCCCCACAGAGTCATCCACACTAGTGGGCACCATCAGCCGCGCCAAGCTGATTGCCTTCCTGCAGAGCCACGAGCACCCAGAGGCACCGCCAGGGCCGCTGCAGGAGAAGGTGAGTCGGGGGCACCCACTGCACCTCAAAGAGACATTTTTCCACCCAAAAATATAGTGCATCACCTTCTCCATCCCACTGCAGCCAGCCTCAACGGGGACACTTGGGGATGACTGTGCCATCGAGCCCATTGTACTGCAGCTGTCGCCATGGACCTCACTGCACCAGGTTTGGGGTGGGGGAACACGTGACAACGGGCCCCCCCACCCCGGAAAAATTTGGACTTTGTCCCCACTTGTCCCTGCTCTTTGCAGGCACATCACCTCTTCGAGCTGCTGAAACTGCAGCGTATCTTCGTCACCCGCTATGGGGAGCTGGTGGGGGCTGTCACACGCGCCGAGGTGACAATGGGGACAGTGGGTGAACATGGGGCAGGGGGCATGAGGGGACGGCACCCGTCCCACCTCCTCCTTCCCCTTGCAGCTGCGGAGAGCCATAGAGGAGCTGGCCAAGGACGCGTGACCGCCCATCCCGCTGCTGTGTTAATTAAATGGCTTTTGGGGTCATTTCGTTGATTTCAGGAGCTGTCTGGGGTGTGGAGCATCCAACCCCATTGCCACCGCATCCTCCGCTTTGGGATCGCCTCTGCAAAGCAGTGTGTAGCATTTCAGGGTGCGGAGAATGCAGCTGATGCTAACGAAGGCGGCGCAATTAATCCCGGGCATGCCCGAGCTCAGCCACAGGAGGGGTGAAATGAGGTCAGCACCAGGGGAACACCCAAAAAATGGGGCTGGAGATGGGCACGGCAGCGCCAGGGGGGTGCGGGGGCCGGCTCTGCGGGGTGGGGGCCGGGAAACACCCATGAGAGGAGGACACCATGGGGGGGATGTGGGGCTGCAGCGATGGCTCCACACCATCCACATCACTTGGGAAAGGGGCTGAGAAGACACGGGAAGCACAGCACCCATAGAACCCACGGAGAGTGCTCAGTGGGTTGGGGGCAACCAGAGGGTGATGGGACCACAGCACCCAGCTGGGAAGCTCAGTGGGGCCAGGGACTTGTGCTCCAGGGAGCACAGCCCCCATAGGGATGAGGGTGTGCAGCAGCCATGGGGCAGCCCCTGCCCCATGCATGGCCGTGCCAGCTCCCGCGGGGATGGGGAGTTTCACCGAAACTCCAGGCAGGGAGGGGAAACCGAGGCACGGCGGCACCCGGGCACGGGGCGTGGTGATGTGCTGCAGGGCTGGGTGCCAAAAGAAAAAAATCGAGGGCAAAAAAATCACCAAACAGAGCATTCTGCACACAGCTCCACCACCCCACAGCCCTTGCTGCGGGTTTGAGGTGAAAAAAAAAAAACAAATAAGGAGGAAAAAAAATGTTGTTTTTTTTTCCGCCGTTTTGTTGCCACCCGGTGATTTGCAGGCACCACGCAGCCAGCCCTGCTGCTGCTTGGCAAAGGAACCCTGAATTCCTCGTGGGTTTGGGAAGGGAGAGGGGGAATGTGCACAAACACTTGAGAAATGCTGAAAAACCTTAAAACCTCCTTAAAATAAACAAGGAAGAATAGAGGTCCCCCCTTACACTGGCCCTGAAATCCCCCCTCCGACTCAGCACTGAGGGACACTGGGGTAGAAAAAGAGCACAAAAGTTTTATTCAAATCCAACTCACTGTCATGAAAATCATGAAAACCTCTTACAATCCATTAAAAAACAGGGGTAAAACCCAAAACCTGCCCCCTCCCCCCGCTTTTATTTTTTTCCTCTCCCTTCTCTCCTTTTACCTCTCCGAAATCTGAGACCTTTTTGATTTCTCTCAATAAATATACAAAAATATAATAAATTAGAAAAAACAACAACACCACCAATGACAAAATAAAGAGGTAACACTGGTTATCAGTGGTAAGGCAGAGAAACACCAACCCAGCAGGGGGAGAGGAAAATGGGGGGGGGGGAAAAGGGAGAAATGGAGAAATTTGGGGGCCAAAGCCACATGGCTCAGCCCTTTGGTTTTTTGTCTTCCTTGAAATGCAGAAAAAAAAAAGAGGAAATTCCCCCCCAAAACAGCCTCCCCCACTTGAAATTGTCATTTTTTGGGGGGGGGTTTCCCCCTGTTTTGTCCTCGGGACAGCGATGCCGATGCGGTGAAATCATCCCCTGCGGGGAATAATAATAATAATAATAACAACAATAATAATAACAACCTTAAAAAATAATAAGAACAATAAATAAAGCAGAGGGGGGGGAGGGGGCGGGGACGCTGGGGGCCTTCATTTGCCCGTGTGGGGTCAGATGGGGATGGCCGTGGGGCAGAGCTGCTCCTGCAGGCCCAGCAGGCTGTAGGCGATGCGCTTCTTGTGGCCGGGCAGGCGCACCCCGATCTTGTTGATGTCGCTGCAGGGGAAAAAACACAGAGGGGGTGTTGAACTGTGGGTGGGGGGTTTGGGGTGAGAACAGCAGCAAAAGGGGCCGGGCTGGAGGTGGTTTGATTCTGAGCGTGGCGTAGGGCTGGATCTCGAGCAGCACTGGGGGGCATCCCACCCCGAGAGCCCCAGGGGACGGGATCCAGCCCCAGGGGACGTCCCTAAGGATGCAGCCCCAGTGCAGCCCTGCGCATCGCCGTCCCCAAACCCGCTGCCACTCACTCGCTCGTCATCTGCAGCACCTTCTCGATGGTGCTGTACCCGGCAGCGGCGAAGTGCTCGGCGTATTGGTGCATCTTGATGGACTCGAGCCACTCGGGCACCGTGCGGAAGGGAACGCCGTCAGAGCCACTGGTGCTGGGCAGGCGGATGGAGACGCTGCAGGAGGGGAAGGGAGCCGAAGGAAAGAACGTCAGCACGGATGCAAAATAAAATAAAATAAAATCATGCAGCAATGCAAGACCGCAAAAGATTTACACGAAGGTAGAGGAAAGCATGGGAAAAGCAACAGGCTGCCAAAAAAAAAAATCATGCAGAAATGGATGGAAGAGGACACAGATGCAAGAAGTCGAGCAGGAGTGCAATAAAAAAAATGCAGAAATGGAGGATGTGAAAAGAACAGGAGTGCAAAGATTGGAGATAAAGTCATGCAAAGGAATGAATGAGCAGGGGGAAAAGTGCAGGAATAGGAACGAACGCGGGAATGCCAAAAAATAATGCAACGATGCAAAGAGAAACAACACGGGAAAGCAGAAGGGTGCAAGAACAGGAGGATGCCAAGGGCCGTGCCCTGCTCCTGCTCCTCACCGGGGGTCGAAATCCGCCAGCGTCTTGAGCGAGTCGGGGGCACGGACCAGCTTGTCCAGGATGCTGACAATATCGGCGAATTTGGGGCGCCGGGCGCGCTCCTGCTGCCAGCACTGCATCATCAGCTGGTACACGGCCGAGGGGCAGTCCAGCGGGGCGGGCAGGCGGAAGCCCTCGTTGATGGCTTTCATCACCTGCAAAGGCAGCCCGGAAATGCGGAGAATAAAGAAACACGCCCAATGAAGCCCCCTGAAATAGCAAAGTTGGGCCCCCAAAAGAAGCCAAGCTGGCCCACCCAGAATAGCAAGGTCACCTCCCAGAACAGCAAGGTCATGCCGAATAAAGCGAAGCAAAGTGACGCCAAACGAAGCACTCAGCCCCCAAAGCAACCCCCCACAAAATGAGGTGACAGAGGGGCGCGGGCGCTCACCTCGTGGTTGGAGAGCTCCCAGTACGGGCGCTCGCCGTAGGACATCACCTCCCACATGACGATGCCGTAGCTCCAGACGTCGCTGGCGGAGGTGAACTTGCGGTACGAGATGGCTTCGGGCGCTGTCCAGCGGATCGGGATCTTCCCACCCTATTGGGGCAATGCCGTCACCATCCCCGAGCAGCAGGGATAAAGAACAGAGGCAACGATGCAACATGGCACCAAAACCTCCCCCAAAATCCCCTTTGGTGGCACTTACGCTGGTGGTATAGGTGGCTTCGGGGTCGTCCTCCAGCACCCTCGACAGCCCGAAGTCGGACACCTTGCAGACCAGGTTGCTGTTGACCAGGATGTTGCGTGCAGCCAAGTCCCGGTGCACGTAGTTCATGTTGGCCAAGTACTTCATGCCCGCCGCGATGCCCCGCAGCATGCCCACCAGCTGGATGACGCAGAACTGCCCGTCTTTTTCCTAAAAGCGCAGAAAATAACCCAAAAAATCCACCTCTTGTCACTACAGGGACGTGGATGGAGCCGGGTCTTGTCTCCATGGGGATTTTGGGGCTGAAGTCCTGCTAATCCCACCCCGGGGCAATGGGATTCCATCACGCATCGCCTACCCGCAGGAATTTGTCCAACGCGCCGTTCTCCATGTACTCCGTGACAATCATGAAAGGTTTGTCTGCAGAAAAAGAGCCAAAACACGTTGAAAAATCCCCAAAGATCAATTCTGTGCTCCTGAAAAGAGTGCTTTTTGGGAAGGAAACGGTGATTTTAAGGCACTCACGCTTGGAGACGACCCCCTCAAGGCGGATGATGTTGTGGTGGCAGAACTGCCCCATGATGCTGGCCTCGCTCAGGAAGTCCACACGCTGCTTCTCCGTGTAGCCCACCTTGAGCGTCTTGATGGCCACCGGCACCTCCTTCTTGCCCTGCTTCAGGGTGCCCTTGTAGACCTCCCCGAATTCTCCTGCTCGGGGCAACAGGGAAGTTCAAAACGTGCTCCCCCCTCAGTTTGGGGACGGGTGACAAGGTGAGGACCTACCGGCTCCGATGACCTTCTGGCGGGTGATGGAGGATGGCGAGATCTCAGTGGTGAACTTGAGCATGGCTTGGTTGGGGTCTTCATAGGTGTGCGGGTCAACGTAGGTCTTGAGGGGCTTCAGCTGGTCTGTGGGGTTGGCAGCCATGTCACCTCAAAGTGTCCTCATTCGTGTCACCCCCATGCCTTGAGCCCCCCACCCCATGCCTTGAGCCCCCCACCCCACTGCTCACCGGACTTGGAGAAGTAGACGTCCTCGGGGGACTGGCGCGACGGCAAGTTCCTCCTCCTGTGGAAAAGCAGTGTTTGGCCCCAGAACTCACCTCCGGGGTGGCAATAAACTGGATTTGGGTTTTTTTTTTTTCATCTCTCCCTACCTCCGGAGGATGTAGAGGAGAACAGCGAGAAGGCAGAGAACAAAGAGGACACCGGTGACGGAGCCGCTGATGACGGCAGCGGACGCCATGGACTCAGCATCTGTGGGAACAGTTGGAGCCATGTACACCCCATAGCACCCCAAAAAACCCCAAATCCCCCAGATCCTGTTCCTCACCCTCAGGCAACGTCTCAAACTCATGCTCGAGGCTGAAGGCGCCGTGGCCATCCTTGGTGAGCGCCTGGACCCGCACCACGTAGGAGGTGCCAGGGGACAGCTTGGGGATGGTGACAGAGGTGCCCTCGCAGCGCAGCACCGAGTAACTGTTCTCATCTGACTGAGGAAGCAGGGAAGAGGGTGAGTGAGGGACTGCGCAGGGGACACGAGGTGGGACGCGGATGGGATGCTGCTGGTGGCACCTTCTTGCTGTAGGTGACTTCGTATTTCCAGACCCAGCTCTGCTGCCGCGGTGGCACCGTCCAGGAGAGGACCAAGCTGGTGGCTGTTTGTCCGTTCAGGCTCACCGACGTCACCTGGGGCGGCTCTGCGATGGGGATGCGGTGTCAGAGGTGGTGGCACCTCTTTGGTTGTGCGATGGCACCCCGTGGTGGGGACGGGTGTACGGGGTGGCCCTTACCCGTGTGGTTGACGCTGATGCTGGTGGTGGCCACGCTGCGGAGGGGGCTGAAGGCTGAGACGCCGTTTCGAGCTTCGACGGTGAAGGTGTAGTTGACATGGGGCTCCAGGTCAGTGACCGTCACCCCTGTCCCCACCAGCCCCTGGGGGGGCTGTGAGTAGCGGATTCCCCCATCGCAGGGCTGGCACTCTCCACTCTCCGGCAAGCACTGCTCGCAGGTGATGAAGTAGGTGATGTCCTCCCGGCCACCCTTGTCGCTGGGGGGGGACCAGCGCAGCTGCACGGTGGCCCCCAGCCCCACAGCTATGACACTGCGAGGGGGTGAAGGAGGACCTGGGGACACGGAGCATGGCGTTGAGGTCAGGGCACGGATACAAGCCCTCAAACCCCATGCTGTGTTCCCAAAATGCCACTCACGGGTGCAGGGCATGGCGGCCGGGTCGGTGGGGGCACGGAAGTACTCGTCCTGGCAGGGACATGCAGCAGCAGCAGCCGAGGATGGCAGCGTGTGCGCAGGGCAGGGCTGGCAGCCACTCAGGGACACGTCAGCCTTGAAGGTGCCGGGGGGACAAGCTGGAGTGGGGGACAACGTGGAGGTCAGCGCTTGGGTCCCCTGTCCTCAACCTGAGCATCGTCACCAGCTTCCAGGGATTCGGGGCGTTTCGCCTTATTCCACGGCTCGTTATCACCCACCACGGATAGGGGAGGCTCCTCCCACCAACCCACCCCTCTGCACCCGATGCACTCGCTTCCAAGGCTTCCCCCAAGGACACTGGGGACGCCCAAAAGCGCCCAGTTGCGTTGAGGATGCCCGAGCACCCCCAAGAGTGCTGAAGATACCCCAAGGGTGCCCCCAGCGACGCTCCGCAGAGGCAGGGATGGCTCTCACAGCACACCCCAAGGCAGGGCATCCCCACCCCCTCCCCACCCTTCCACCCACAGCGTCCCCTCCGCTCCCACTGACGCTCCCCATTCCCACCTTGACATTGCTCTCCCGCTGCCTCGTAGCCAGCCTGGCACTGGCACTGCTCGATGGGCACCAGCCACTCTCCGTCCGTGTTGCAGTGCAGCATCGGCGCCTTGTCAGCCACCGCGTGCTCCACGCAGGCACCCTGCACCTTCGCCAGCTGCTGGGAGTCAGCGCCTGCCACCGTCTCGGGGAACACGGCCAGGCCCCGCAGCACGGCCGGGCACGTCTTGTAGTACACCCGCACCGACAGCAGGGACACGCAGGCCCCCAGGTCCTGAAAAGCCAGGTAGAAACCTTTCCGGCGCAGAGGTCCCACCGAGCGGACCTCCACGTTGAGTTTGACGTTGCGTGTGTCGAAGTCTTCCTGCACCGTGATCTCATCCGGAGCAATGGTGTCAATCTTCTTGAACTGTCGCTTCTGGAAGTTGGTGCCGTAGTCAACGTCAGATTCCGCATAGAAAAGGTTGAAGGTCTCCTTGCAGGAGCCGCCGCCTCCAGGGAAGCTGTTGCAGTCGCGGACGGTGAATTTGAGCTCGATGAAGATGCGCTGGGCCTCGCTGCGGTAGATCCAGTTGGTGCGCAGCCAGTTCTCCTGCTCGCCCTGCAGCACGCTGCACACCGCGTAGATGTAGATCCCCGAGTCGTTCAGCACGTGCTGCTGCAGGTCCCACTGCACCGCAGGGAGAAACGGGTCCGTGCTGCTGCCGCTCCCCTGCCCCATTCCAGTGGATGTCCCTATCCCCTAGCCGATCTGTCCCCGTGGATGCTCCCCGTTCCCATCCCCACACGTGTCCCCATGGACAGTCCCCATCCGTGTCCCCATCCACATGGATGTCCCCCATCTCATGGAAGTCTCCCCATCCCCACAGATGCCCCCAGTCTCCATCCCCAAGGATGAACCCATCTGCATCCCCATGGAGGTCCCCATGCCCATGGAAGTCTCCATACCTTGCACCATGGATGTCTCCCATCCCCACGGATGGTTCCACATCCATCCCCATGGACGACCTGTCCCCACCCATACCACCATCCCCATCCCCATGAAGGTCTCTTTCCTCGTGGTTGATCCATCCCCGTCCCTCTGGATACCCCCATTCACAAGGGCATCCATTTCTCCATCCCCATGGATGACCCCATCCCATCCACGGTGCCGGTTTGAGAAGGAGCTTGCTGGGTGCTCACCCCTTTGCCGTAGGGCTGGGTGAGCCAGCCCAGCTCCCCTTGAGCCTTGGCGAAGTCCAGCAGGACAACTGTGGGGAGAGGAGAGAAGGGGGCCATGAGTGGGGTGACCACGAGGCCAACCAGGACCCACAGACGGCCCCAGGACCTGCAGGGCCACCAATGCACTCAGATGCCTCTCGAAAGCACAGATACCTCCAAGTCCCCCTGGAACCCACAGATGCCCTCAGAACCCACGGGCGCCTCCAAGACCAACAGATGTCCACCAGGATCCAGGCCTGTCTGCAGAACGCCCATGGAGGTACATATTCCTGGGACCCACAGATGTACCCAAAGCCCATGGAAGCCCCCAGCACACCCAGACACCCCTTTGAATGCCCTCAGATGACTCTGGGACCCCCAGAGGTCCATGGGACCCCCGTAAGTCCATAGACCCCAAAACCTCCAGGAGCCCCCCACCCCGTGCCACCGCCCTGTGTCCCCCCAGGTCCCTTAGGGCCATCAGCAGAGGACATGCCCCAGCATGCCGAGGGCGGTGGCCGGATCCAGCACCGGGGGAGGAAGAGGAGGAGGAAGAGGAGGCCAAGGCCGGGGCGGAAGCGTCCAATGAATCAGCCCCCAGGAATGCGCCCGGCTTCGTGCCCGCTGGGACAGCCTCAACCCAGCCCCCCGGGGGGAAGGGGGGGTGATTTTGGGGATGCGACCCCCACAGCGGGGTAAGCACTGAGAACGCCAAACTCGTGACACACTCCACCCCACAGGGCAGCGTCCGGGGAGAACGCGGGCACAGCACTGCCTTGCTGCAGCCGGAATTCCCCCATGAGGGGAAACCTGGCTTGGGTTGGGTTTGCGGAGTGCCCCCTGTGGGGCCCATCCCCCCCACACTGCCCCCATCCCCACCTGCACCTGCAGGGCCATGCCCATCCCTGTCCTTACCCCTCTCCCCTGTTCCCATCCTCATCACCATCCCATTGCTGCCCAACCCCCAGTGCCCCCCACCCCACCCCCCTCTCCACCTCCACGCCCCAACCGTGGCCTCGGTCCCCCCCTCCCCACCCAGATTCTATTTATTTGTGGGGTGGGGGGCAAGAAATCAATCACCCCGTCCCCTTCCTTTCCCCTCGCAGAACCCACACCCGGCAACTTCACACCCCAACTTTGCCGCAGTTTCACTTTTTTCACCCCAAATCGGTGAGCCCAAAGGGACGCTCCTTGGGGTGCCTGGAATCCC
>NC_034428.1:4467166-4468813 GCF_002078875.1 Numida meleagris
TCCATCCATCCATCCATCCATCCATCCATCCATCCATCTGTCCATCCACTCACCCATTCACTGCCCCACGTGTCCACCCATTCATTCACCCATCCATCCATCCCCATCCACCCACCCCCCACCCATCCCTCCGTCCCTGTCCATCCGTCCGTCCATCCAACCCCCCACCCCCCCAGGTCACCTCGCACCCCTCAGCCCGGTGCTCCCTGCTGTCCCCCCACCCCCTCCCCGCCTGTCCCTGCAGTTTTGGGACGTTTCCAGCACTTTCTCCCAGGGTTGCGACGCGCCCGGATGGACCGGCCGGGCCGGCCCAGCTGCTCCCCAAAACGTCGCCGCGCCCCAGGCCCCACCGTGACCCCGACTCGTCCCACACCACGCCCCACACTGTCGCTGTGGGGTGGGAGCTGGGTTTCCCCGAACCCCCATTAGGGCCCCGTGGGGGCAGCTGGGGTCCTGTCCGGGTGGGGTCCCCTCCAAATCCCCACTATCCTGCAGCACCCCAAATCCACATCACCCCCGGCACCCCCAGATCTTATAGGGACAGCACCCACCCAAACAGCGACCACACTCCCCAGCCCCGCGAGGACCCCGGGCACCTCCTCCTCCTGCACCCCAAAATTTAGGGACTCCTTCCTCCTTTCCCTCCCCTCTCCCCCCCCCCCAAAAAAAAAAAATATAAAATCCAGGGTTTGGAAAACCAACACTGTTTAATGGCAGGGGGAGCCCAGACGCCACGGTGAGGGGCTCCCACGCCCCCACAGCATGGAACCCCCCACCAAAACGGGGTTCAGTCCTGGGGGGCCCCCTGTCCCTCTGGGGTTACACCAGCTGCCATCTGGTCGCGCTGCCAAAGCTGCCCCACCAGGGAGTCCAGCAGTGGGGCCACCCGCACCAGCCCCCCCCGGCCCACCCCACAGCCCCCCGCCCGCAGCACCCGCAGCCCCCAGGTGTCCTCGAAGGCAGCCACGTCCGCCTCCGTCACGGCAGCGTGGGGACACAGGTCGAATCTGGGGACATGGGGGGGGAGGTTAGGGTGATGGCAGAGCCCCAGAAATCCTACAGGGCTGGAGGGGAGGGGAGCAGGGAAGCGGGTGCTGGGATTTGTGGAGGGGGGGGATGGATTTAGGGTGCTGGGGATATGGGGGGCACTGGGACGCCGGGCATTTGGGATGTTGGGATTTGGGGGGCTGGGGAATGCTGAGGGTTTGAGATGCTGGCATTTGATTGGGATGGGGGTGATGGGATTTGGGCTGCTTTGGGATGCTGAGGGTTTGGGGCACTGGAAGGTGCTGGGGATTTGGGGTGCTGCGATGCTGGGGATGGGGGTGATGCAGATGCAGGGCGCCGCGGGACACTGCGAATTCGGGGCGGTAGAGGAGAGCAGGGAAGGGCAGCGCAGGGGATTTGAGGGGCTCCGCTTCGATGGGGTGGGGGCTGCTGGGGACCCCCAGTACCTGGTGCCCACCACCACGCGCAGCGTGTCCTCGCCGGGCTGCAGCACACGCGCCAGCCGCGCCGGCAGCTCCTCGAAGGACGTGCGGTCGGTGAAGGAGAAGAGCAAAAGGACGGCATCCGCCTCCTCCCTGCATGCCTGGAGGAGGAGGAGAGGCGGCCATCACCCATCTCAGCGCCCCACGCCCCCCGTCC
>NC_034428.1:4469738-4545285 GCF_002078875.1 Numida meleagris
GTGCTGTGGGAGTCTCACCAAAAACTCTGCGTTGGTTCTTGTGGAGGATGGAGGCCAGGTAGGGGCGGCCGGGGGGGGACAGCAGCCAGCCCGGCTCCACCATGGCGGGGGGGCACCTGGGGAGCACACGGGGAAACCCCCCCGGCCGTGGGGCACTGCGCCCCTATGGGCCCCCACTGCTCCCAGGGAGCCCCTGCGCCCCTACCGGTCCCGCACCCCTCTCGAAATGCACCGCTATGGGGCACCCCATCACGCTCCCTACCCCCCCACGGGGCCACGCACCCCGGCCCGAGCTCGCGTCCCACCCGCGTGCCCCCCCACGGGTCCCCAAACCCCCCCGGGCAGCGCCCACCCCCCGCCATGTTCCCTCCTCCCTCACCCGCGGCTGCTTCCGCCCCGATGACGTCGCGGGAGGGCGTGGCCTCTTACACGCCCCGCCCCTTCCGGCCACTGCGCATGTGCAGAGCGATGGCGCCGGGGCCCTATGGGACCTGAAAGCGATGGGCGATGGGTTCAGCCCTATAGGATATAGGAGACCCCAAAGCTGTAGCTTATGGAGGGGGGCAGCCCTATAGCTACCCTATACGAGCCCCTATAGCCCTACGTGAACCCCCAAACCTCTACATTCTGGGGGAGAAGCCCTGTATGCTATAGGATACCCCAAACCCACAGGGCAGCGGGCCCCGAGCCTTATGGGTTTAAGACCCCCAGTGCTATGGGCTGCCCTATAGGCGACGGGGAAGCACTGCCCCACACACCCCCCCACCAGCAGCCCCCCAAGCTGCCCTTCTCGCCCCAAGCAGACGCAGCAGGCGGCCACTTCTTCCGATTTTTATTTGTGAAACGGCTAAAAATTCATCGAGGGAGAGGGCGAGACGTTTTAAAAGAAAAAAAAAAAGAAAAAAAAAAAGAAAAGGAAAAAAAAAAAAGAAACGGACACCGATTCTCGTTTTAAATATCACCCAACACGTTCTCGCCGCCCCCCGGGCGCTGGGATTCCATCGGAGGCTGCTGGGGAGGTGGCACCCGGTGGGGATCTGTGCCCCTACGAAGCCCAGCTCCCAGCGGCCCCGTTGTCCTCTGTTTTTTATTTTTTTTAATTTTTAAAGGAGGGTTTTTTTGTTTTTTTTTTGGGGGGGGGGATGCTGAGACATGCAGACAGGAGAGGGACAGTGGGCGTCGCGGGGGGGGGGGGTCCCTGGGGCGCGGGGTTTTAGGAACGGATCGAACCCAAGGTTTATCCACAAACTGCAGGCTGGGCGCTGCCCTCCCCCAGCTCCATCCCAGCCCCCCCCCCTGGACCAAAGCGGGGCTACACCAGGAGGAAACATGGAGCCCCAGCCCTTTTTGGGGAGGGCCAGAGGCCGGGGAGCGGTGGCGAAGCCGGCGAAGCTCAGTGGGGATGGCGAGGAGACGGGCACCACGTCATGGCACTGCCGGCGCAATGGGGCCGTGTTTTGGGGGGAGTTTCCTGCTTTTTTTTTTTGCTATTTCAGGTGCTGAAGCCGGGAGCATCCTCAGGAGGGGCGCGCGCTGGTGGTAAAACGGAGCGGAACGCGCCCAGCTTCCCCCCCACCTCGAGCTGCAATGGAAGGAAGGAAGGAGGAAGGAAGGAAGGAGGTTTGTCCCAGACGGACACACAGGTTCAATCCATTTGGATTTGGCTTTGTTTTAATCTTTGCGGAAGGAGGCACATGCAAAGATGATTTTGTTCCTGCTCTGGAGGCTCAGGCCTTGCCGCTCGGGTGCACCAGCACTCGGGCTGTTTCTTTCAGCACTTCCAAGCCCTCTGTTGGGAACACGCAGCAGCAGGTCCAGCACCAACGCTGCTGGGCAAGGAGGCCTGCGAAAGCGAGTCCTGCCCGTCCTATTCGCCGTGACTTTTTGTCTTTTTTTTTTTTTTTTTGGCTTTTCAATGCAAAACTGTCCTTTCTTCCTTCTTACGGTCCCGCAACGAGGACAGGAACGAAGCTGTCAGGCCAAAGGGGTGAGAGGCAAAAAGAAGGCATCGTGTTTGCGTCGAGCAAAGGTTGCGGTCACAGCTTGCAGTGCTGAAGGTTTTTCTTCAGGTATTGCTGTTGTTTTCCTCACTCCGAGCACGGGGATCGTCAGTGCAATGAGCTCCCAGCCTCCTGCCTGCAAGGTTGGCTCTACGAAAGCACCGTGACTCGCCCTCCATCCCTGGCCTGGGCTGCAGCATGGAGCACAGTAACACGGGTCCTGCAGCAGAGCGCTGCTCCCCTGCCTGTAAACACGATTCTCTTCCCCGGGGGGCGTGCTGCTGGAGCTTTGCTTGGGCTGCATTGTTTGTTGTTCCCTAGTTCACAGTTTGAATGCCTGCGGGACAGATTTCAGGGGGGGGGAAATGGGGGGGCATGGGGGGAGGGGAGCGGTGGTGGTGGTGCGCTCGGGCCACATTATCTCTTTGCTCGCACAAAGTACAAGGCATTTGTTTTGGGATAGTACTTCACGTTCTGTTTCTTGTCCATCAGGCCACCGAATATGATGAGCTCCCCTCTGCCTTGCACCACCGTGTGCAGGCTGGTCTCGGGCGGCCCCACCACCGAGCTGCTTGTGAACACTTTCCATTTGACTCGTCCTTTCTCCTTGGTGTCCTTAATGTCCAGCACGTACATCTGCATGGGTTTGCAGTTCATGCTCTGGTACAAGGGCTTCCCCACGTTGAGGGATTGAGGAGGGTGGTGGCCCAGGCGGCGGGCGATGGGCGGCAGCGAGTGGCTGTCCCCTTGAGCAGAGCCCGGCCGCGCATCGGCACCGGGGCCCTGGCTGCCCGGGGAGCCTGGCGAGGAGCCGAGGGGGGGGCTGAGAGCGGCGGAAGCCGGGGGGGCTTTGGAGGAGAGAGCTTTGATGGCCTCCAAGCTCCTGCGGAGCGCTCCGGGGGACACGGCCCCCGGCAGGGAGTGGGGCGGCGTGTGGATGCCGTTGGTGTGCTCGGGGGGGTTCCGCAGCGTCCTGCCGTCCGCGCCATCCGTCTGGCACAGGGAAGCCGCTTTCTGCTCCCAGCTCAGATCGATGGAGCCCAGGCGCAGGTCCTTCTGCTCCGGCAGCGATCCCCGCCTCGGCGCCAGAGCCAGCCCAACCTTCAGGTCGCATCCTTCAGTGGCTCCGGGTGTGCCGGGCGATAGGAGCTGCACGGGGCTGTCCAAGGAGGCCCCGCCAGGCGCGGCAGCCCCGGGTGATAAGCTGCCGCCGTTGAGCACCGGGGAGCTGTCACCTCTGGCTGGGGAGAGGCTGCCCTCCCGCGAACCTGAGGGCGTCTGGCGCTGGGCTCGGGGCCTGAGGGTGCCCCAGCGGCCGTTGACGCAGGGAGCTTCGTCCGTGGTCCTGACCGGGGACTGGGAGCGGTACTCGCGTGTTTCGGGGACCAGCGCGGGCGGCGTGGCACTGATGGGAGAGGGACGAGAGTTCAGGCTGGGGCTCAGCGGGGCTCTGCCGCTGGGAGCCTGGCTGAAGACCACGACGCACTGTCCTACCTGCAAGAGAGGAGAGGGAATGGGTTATGGACTGCCAGGGGGCTGCTGGCAACGCTGGGAGGGAGCTGGGACTGGAAGGAAGAGGGTTTGGGGCATTCTGGGCAGGCAAAGGTCTACTGATGTGTGAGAGAGACCAGAGATCCCACTGCCTCCTCCCAAAGCCAGACTCACCCTGCAGGCAGGATGGCACCACAGCTCCGGGGCTCCGTGGTCCTCATTTTCCACCTTGAGTGGCTGCCACGTCCAGGGGTTTGCCTGCATGTGCAGCAGCCAGGCATCTTTGAACAGCTGTGAAGAAAAGCATAAGAGATTCAGGAGACCAGCGTGCTGCCAAGATCATCCTACAGGGGCAGGAATGGCGCTGGGCAGCTGCCTCACTGCTGGAGACAGAGGGACAGTGACCTACATTGGGATCTGACCACCCAGGGGTGACTACACCTTACCACGGCTATGCACAAGTCCCTTCATCCCCATCTGCTGTCCCAGTGTAAAGTCAGGGTTTCTAATTAACCTCGGTGAGCTGCTCAGATAGCTCCCGGGATGACTTTTCTTAATTAAAGGCAGCTCCAGCTGTAGTGACAGCTTTGCTGGAAAGTCTGCAGTGTGGATCTCAAGTCTGCAGGACTAAGTGCCACCTGGGGAAAGCAAGGAGCCTTCCTGCTCCACAGCCTGCACCCAGGGCTCGTGGTACAGCAGGACACGTGCAGTTCATGCCCATGCTCCACGCAGGATACTTACTGCATTGGGACCACCACAGCCACCGAGGATTAAAATGGTTTCGTCATCTATGACAATCTGGGGGGGGACAAAGAAGAGCGTTTCAGAGCAGCAAATCCAGCACATTGGTAATGCTTCGTTGTTAAATGCCACAGGGTACGATAGCTGTTCTTCCTCTGCTGGGTTCAACAGCAATTTGTTTCTAGAAATGCTCGTTACAGTTCTGGGGCATGTGCAAGACGCAGTCTGGTATTTACCTGAGCCTCAGGGAGATTAGCAGTGTAATCTCATAGAAGAGTTGGCTAGAGAAAACAAGGCCCTGGCATGCAAAGACTGCAAAGATAACTAACTCAGAAATGGAGCACTAGTTTTCAGGTGACCCACAGAGAGCTGCCTGGAAGCTGGAAATTCAGCCGTGCCTGGTTTCTGTTTGGCAGCAGGTGCCTTTGCTAAGGCTGGTCATGGAGCAGAGTGAGAGAAGGGAGCATCACCTGAGACTGGCCACCCCGCGGGTGAGGGCTGGGCCCAGAGATGTTTGGCTTGGACCAAGCCCACTGCTCGAGATCCAGCACCCAGACGTCGTTGCTCCTGTGGGGATGAGAAAACATGCAGAGGCTCAGCTCGAGGTCCCAAACAACACCCGGTCACAGCACAGCCATCCCCTCTGGGTCTTTGAAATGCTGACTCGGGGGTGAGGTTTTATCACAGAACGGGTTTGCTGCAGGCTCCCTGCCTCCAGGGAATTCACTGCAGGAGGTGAAACGCACAGCAAACAGCCAGCAGACCCCGCAGGAGCCTGCAGCAAGCACCAGCCCATCTCCGATGCCAGGCACAAGGGCAGGCAGGGTGAGCACAGAGGATTATCTCAGAGTCCTCTGATCAAACCACTGATCTGCAGCCTTCCCACACACCTCACCACCTCTCTGCTGCCCCAGTTCAGGGTATTGCTTCGGGCAGTGTTGGCAGCACTCAGTGCAGCGAGGACAACCAGGCAGCACACCTACCTCCAGCCCAGGGATCCTGCTGCAAGGCTCTCACAGCCCAGCCTCACAGAGGTTCCTTTCTGAAATGCCACCCCACCCCATTACTCCTTGCAGGAGAACTTGTCCCACGCCTTCACCCCGAACTTACATTTGCCGAGATCCCAGCGAACCCCCGAAGACGATCATTTTGTCCTCGATGACACAGGAGGAGTGTCCTGCCATGGGAGGGGGGCCATGGGTGGTCACGATGCAGTTCCACCTGGGGGAACAGGGAGAAAGGAGATCCAGCCGTGGGCCGGGAAGGATGGTGCTGGATGAATAGCAAAGTGAGAAATCCCACGGGCCAGCCAAGCCCTTGAGGATGCATTGCAGAGGAAAAACCAACAGAGATCCAAACAGGAATGAAACTCATTAGAAATATCAATGTGCTGAACATTTTTAAAACATGACAAAGCCACAGGGCCAACTTGGAAATATTGACCCTTTCAATTAAGTTGGCCCTGACTTCTTTCCAACGCGGTTTAATTACAGCAGCATTCGAATGACACTGCCCCAAAGTGCATTGGATAATTGACACTTTTGATGATTAAAAGTTCTCAATGAAAGAGGAGAACGAAGCCTCACTGCTTTGATAGAGCATTTGCTTCTTTCTCACACAAGCAGCAGTTGAGAAAGCATGGTCTGAAAGCGGCTGCATGCTGGTTAAAGGGAACAGGAAAGGGCCACGGGAGCTTTGAATTTTGGATCACAGACAAAAGGCAAAACCTCAGGGACTGAGGCTTTCTCTCTCACTTTCCTCAGAAAGTCCTCAACCTCGCAGCCAAACCAATTAGGCATTGAAAATATTCGCACCCAGGCTTCCTGCCCGCGTGCAAGACATTCCAAGGAGCACTGAGGTGGTGCTGGCAGCTTTACAACGTGAGTCTGCAGCAACACGGGAGCAAGCACCGCCCCAGAGGTGTCAGACAGCAGCGTGCTCAGCTCTCCAGGCCTGAGCCACAATGCTTTGCTTTTTTTGTTTGAAACAGAGCCTTGCAGACAAGCCAGGATCAGCCACACCTTGGAAACCAGGAATGTGCACAGCTTCCCTGTCCCTACAGCCCCGTCGCTCCCTCCAGCAGCTCCCCAGCTGCGCTGCAGACATACTTGGCAAGGATCAAAGGCAGGGTTTCCAATCCAGATGTTCTCTTACCAGTTTTTGGAGGGCGAGTACGTGTGGATTTCATCGAAGAACCTCTCTGGCTGGTGCAGGGGGTACGGGCTCGGCCGCGTCCACCCACCAAACAGCACCAGCAGGTCCTTGTAGACCACCAGCGTGGCCCCAGCCTTGGGTGAGGGGTACGAACCTGGGCAGGGAGAGAAGAGAGGCAGGTTAGGAGACCATCCTCAAGCACAGGCATCAAACCCGACGTGATGACGTGGGGACTCCACCTTTGAAAAAAAAAAAAAAAGAATAGCAGCAAAGAAGGCAAAATTAGAGCTGGGAGCCTGGGAAGAAAACTACTGCCAATTTGTGTTGCTGTAATTAGTAGGAGCCTGAAAGCACATTTCATGTATGGCAAAACATCTGTCAGTCACTGGCAGGAAATTACTAGCTTTCCACCATATCCCTTTAAATTATTGCTTTAGCACTGAATAAAAGCAATAATTACCTCCAAATACCTAACTTCTCCCCAAGGACCGAGCAAGAAGGAATGCTAATTCACACGCAGCCCGTGCTGCTCCTGGTGGATTGCTTGGGAACTCGCAAGCGGCAGCAGAAACCCAACCCTGCTGTCACAAAGCAGCACAATTAAACCCAAAGCACTTTGCTGTGTGAAGGAGCAGTCGCTCCTTGAGTCTATCACAGAACCAGGCACAGGCCTCTGCAAAAATACTCCCTTGCTGCAACGTTAGATGTTGAGTCAGGTGAATGGCTGAGCTTCCTACAGCTGTAACCAGCAGCAGGTAGGTTCCTTCAGCAGTGCAGATCTCAAATAATCATAAATACACCACCTGAAAGCATCACATAAAAAAAAGGGTCGTGCGGGACCAGGGGAGCCCAAGGGCAAAGCTGCGTATGTGGCCATGCAAGCACCATCAACCCTCTCTGAAGCGCTGAGATAACAAAGCCACCGCCCTCCTCTGATGTCCTAATGGGACTCAGGGAAGCATTTTTAGCAGGTAATGACATGCAGAACTGGGACTATTTTTAAAAGAAACCGGAGCAGCTATTTTAAGATGCTGCAACTGAGAAAAGCAGCTCGATTGCGATGGATTCCAGGTGGTGGGTGAGAACAGCTGGGCCAAAAAGCAGCCCTGGCCCAGGAGCCCTTCCCTGGGGACAAAGCACGTTGTACTGCTGCTCTCAGGTGCTAGGGCACATACGTAGCATGGCAGGGCTATACCCAAGGTCTCTTTAAAGACTAAAGTGCCAGAGTAGGGCCATGGTTGGTTACTTTTGTTCCCAGTCAGATTCCATACCTCCAGTTTTTCTAGCTGGGCTCACCCAGCCTGGACATGGCACAAGAGCACGCAGCCGGTCGGGGTGTGCTTACCTACCTGCAACAGGGATCCCAGGGTGATGTAAAGTGTGGGTTTTAAACTGGGACAGGATTTAATGCTGAAGAAAAACGGCCAGCTGGAAGCATCCCACTGCAAGTTGGGATGGGGGCCAAGAGACAGAGCACCACTTTGCTCCAAAAAGTCTTCCTCCTGCTGCAAGCTGAAGGTCACAGCCCCTGCTGCAGACATCGAGATGCTTCCCAAAGGAGTCAATAAGCACCATGCAATCAGCCCAAGGCAGAGGGCAGCCCTGCTTTTGCAGGAAGCACTGCCTCTTATTGGAGACTGTGCAGGTGGAAATGAAAGCGGTGTTTCGTTCTGGCAGGCAGGAAAAAGGTGAATTTGCCAGGTCCAAGCACGGTGAGCAGACAGCGTGGTATGTACAGGGCTTCAAAGGGAGCAGGCGGTGCAGAACAACCTTGCTGCTCCTGGGCAGCAGATCTGTCTCGGGGCAATCAATGAACTTTGGTCCATGGGTGGAACATGCAGAAATGGGGGAAATGTCGCAGTGCATGATGGCTCTCTGCAAAACTGCTGTATGATATGGCTGTGGTATCAAAGATGGCTTAGCTTCACTGATCCTGCCTTCAACATGGGAACCAAGAGTGGCTGGGAGCTGGGGAATTAACACTGCTTGCTTACCTCTAGGGCAGAGAGGAGCTCTGGGTGCTGCTGCCAGCAAGCTGAGAGCTAACGCTGCAGCCTGGTTCATACCCACTTCAAGTCTGAGACAGAAAGTACCTTTGGCAGCAGGCAGTGCCCAAGCATGACTCAGTCTCTACTCATTTCCCACACCCGGTCACTGCTCACCTGGCGCCTTTCCGAGCCCAAGAAGGGAAGTAGCACCCGAGGGACACGGCACAGGGACGGGGCCGCAGCCTTTGTGACTTCAGGTCCCAGGCACGTGGAGCATGGGGACGGGGCAGGCACCAGAGACATCAAAGGGACGTGGCTCCAGCCCGCGGTGACTCGCCCCGGGATGGCAGAGCGGTGTTCCAAGCACATTTGGCACAGGAGGGCTTCCTCCTCTCGTAGCTCTGCTATCCCACCACCAAATGAAACTTCTGAGTGATGGCAGTGCCTGCAGAGGGGCTTCGTTAGCTAATTGTGCCCGTTTTGACAGCTTCCTTGGGCAGTGTGGTGGAAGCTCCTCCTCGCCAAGCTCAAATGGGTTTCCAAGCTCTGCGCCCTGATAACATCATCAAGCCCAGTATCAGATTCTCTCTCCCCAGGATAAAAATTCTAGCACGCAGACGGCGTAGCACAATTAACTATTTCCAAACGTAGAAGAAGCCATCTCTTTCCAGCTGGTGCTGTTTATTCAGCAGGGATGAGCGACCAAAAGCTGGATGGAGCTCTTTGTTCCAGCTGATGGATTTTCCTGGCTCACCAAGCAGAGAGATGCTTTTCAACAAACAAACAAACAAAACAAATCTCCGGCTTCCGTGGACATGTGGAAGAGAAACGCCGGCCCCTGATCGCTTCTGATGCGAGCTCTCAACGCCACTGATCTACAATGTGTCCTTATAAGCAGTTTTTAAAGCCCGTGTATTCAGCCTTCTAATGCCATTGGTGCAGCACGAGCAGCCACAAAAGAAAAGCCTTGCTAGGAGGGCACGTGCGGCACGCATTGCCAGGCTGCCTTTACCCACGTGAAGCACAGCCCCCAGAAAGAAGGCAAGCAATGAACATCAAGAGGAGCTCAAAAGATGAAAATAAAAACAAAGGGGGGAAAGCTGCACGACGCTTTTGATGTGATGGAATTAGCCAGATGAAAGAATTGGTTCAGATCAATATCGCTTTGGGAAAAGCTGTAGAAGAGGAGATGGAATAAAGCCATGCGTTTGCACCATCCCAGGGTGACGGGAAGGTTCAGAAAGAGTTACTGGGTGTATGAGGGTGAAAAAGACAGAGATGCTGAGCTTGAACAGTCAGATATGAAAAGCAACACGTGCTGGTAACCTCATGTTTCCTAAACTTTTGGTAGCTCTGCAAAGCCATGGCGCTTCAGCACAACCCATCCTCAGCAGGGCAAAATGCTGTGCTGGCTTTTGCTGCAAAGAGTTTGTGTTGCAATTCTCTGTAAGCACAAAGAATTGGTCAAAAGCAAATTCCTTTCAGAAGGAGAAAAGGAAAAGCAACCCGGCTGCCAACAGCGCCAGCAGAATGAGCAGCTCAAAGGGCAGCCTGCACTTAGTGTGCTCACAGTGCTCAAAGCACGCAGCTCTCTTGTGGAGCTCCCGCTGTCCTGATGGCATGTCAGGATTGCAGTTAGCAGCCTGGCCTTAAGGCTGGCAGGCTCAAAGGAACCAAACTGGGAGCCCTATCTGGAAACCTCATCCACCCCAGCACGCTATCTGCCCAGGCATTACCCTCGGAACGTGGCTGTGTCCCACTGATGGGAAGGCCACAATTTGCCTTGCTCAGCGGATCCTGAGACTTGTCTGGCAGCATGAAATCCCCCCCAAATCTCTATCCCTCTATGGGAAGGGAAACCAGAGAAGGAAAAAATCCCTTGGCTTTGCAGTCCAGCCTGGATTTTTCTGCAGTAGTCTGCAGATTTGCCGGAAAGCTGTTCCCCCAGCAGAGTGCTGAGCAGGATGACAATGAGCCTGGAGGCAGAGGAGCAGCACCCCAGGCAACCCCAGCCCTGGCATCGCGACCAGGAGAGGCCAAAGGGCCACTCTAACAGGACATGTGGGCATCTGCATGCAGGTCTCACACCAGCTCTCTCCAGAATGGAATTGCATCCTATAGGACTCGCTGCAGCTGCCTCACATCCAGCATCTGACATTCACCTGTTCCTGTCCTGAGCTGTTCAAAGCAAGCCACCGAGATAAAGAACGTTTTCAAGACTTGCTTTGGACTGGGGCTGCTAAACCTTAAAGCTTTTAGGAGCCAGGAAAGTATCATTTTCCCTTACTAAAGCCACATGTGACTTAGTGTTCCCTCCCATCTGGGTTCCAAAAAAATTGCTTTTTTTTTTTTTTCTTCCCCAGGAAGCATTACATGAGAAAAGAGATCTATGCCACAGACAGGACCTCAGCTTTGTAGGAGATTAAGAAAAACGGAACAGGACCTGAAATGTCTTCCCAGCAGGCACAGCCCACCTCGATCAAACCCTCTGCAGGCACGTGTGGCTGCTGCCTGCAAGATGCTGCTCAGGGAAACAGGTCTCAGCGAATCATTAAGGGTGGAAAAGACCACAGAGACCATCTAGTCCAACCACCAACCCACGCCCACCAAACCCACTAAACCACGTCCCTCCGTGCTCCGCTGCAGCAGTAGTGGAGGTGATCTGCAAGGATATAAGAACTGGGGTATGTAAACCATCCCCCCTGGTGCTCAGGGCAGCTGTCACACAGCAAATTCCCATCTGGCAATGACACAGGCTCGTGGCACGGGCACAGTCAATGCAGAGGACAAGAGTCCTGCAGCGCTCTGGATGGATGCAGAAGTCAGAAATCTCTATCAGTGAGGATCAGTCACTTCCGAGAGCTTTTGCAATGCCACAGTCATTTTTGTGTCCTGGAAATTCTCACGCAGCCCAACTGTAGAGTCCCATCAGCCCATAAAGCTGCTTGAAAGGAGCGGCAGTGCCCTATGAACCCTGTGCAACAGGATTACTGAGTCATTCCTCGCTAGCGTTAATCAGAAACCTCTTTACACAGTAACAGCAGTGTTGAGCAAAACAGCAACAAGATAGGAGTGCCAGAACGCCCGGGGCTCTGCCCCCTTCCCTCCTAATAGCTGAAAACAAGGATGCAATTTCTGCACCGTGCAATTTACACTGCAATTTCTGCACTCAGTGGTGCAGGAGGGGCTTTGTTTGCTCCCATCCTGGGCCAGGAACGTTTCTCACAGCGCTGTCACCGCAGCGTCACTCCCAGGTGCTGAGTGCTGCTCACAGTGAGGTCACCCCAGCCCCTTGTATGCAACCTCCCCTGCTTTTGGGAAATGCAAATCTGGCCCTGCCCTAAAAGGGAGTGCTGTTGCAAGCTCCCCTCTCCCTCCAGGTGGGTGGAACAGAATACCAGCCAGCTTTTCTCTGCTTTATTGCGTGTTTTCCCCCCACCCCAGTGATACCGTACCCTGCAGACTTTCAGCGATATGAGTAACAGTCCAACATTCTACACAAAGCAGCTCCAATGCTAATTAAAGAGCCTGGGAGAGAGGAAGGGCTGATCAGCTCCTGCCGCTCATCTTCTCCCCAGGAGGCAAACGGAGGAATGGAAATTGCTGTATCAGACTGCAATGTGGTAATGACAGAGTAACTGTAGGGAAGGGACTGAAGAATGTGTGGGTTTGCAGAGGAGCGTGCTCGGTCTGTGCTGAGCTCCACACTTTTCACTCAAGTCACACTCCCAGTTCGCTCCTGTCCCATTGCCATAGCGGGAGGGATGCGGCAGGGCAATTCCACACGTCTGAGAACTCCTTCCAGCCCAGCCCCAAATTGCTGGTGTCTCAGGAAATGGCTGCTGTGCAATTTGGTGAGGTTAGGGCTACTAAGAGGCTCAAAAACCTCAAACATCCCTCTCCTCATCCTGTGTGCGCAGTCGGAACAGCCTCCCCGGATAAACACGGGCAGCTCAGCATCAGGAAGAGCAGGGCTCTGCTCAGCTCGGAGCTGTTCTGCAAAGAAAATGCAACTACTTGCTGAAAGCCTGGCACGTGGGTCCCTAACTGCCCCACTTAACTGCTGCTTTCAGCAGCTGGTTTGCACTCTATGCTTTGTTCACACTTCTCTCCCTTGTTCCAGTAATTCCAGCGCTTAATGCCAAACTTGCTAAATATTTCATGCAAGGAATAGAGATTCACCTTTGGACTGCGGACAAGCGTGAGCTAGTGCTTTGTCATTCCGCATGCCTACCAGATTCAAGGAGAGATTTGTTTTAAAGCAGATGTTTTTGTGAAAGGCGGAGAATCAGGCTACGAAGCGCGAGCATTCGGGGCTCTCTGAAAGCAAATCATGCTGGCTGGACTATATACCAAAAAGTCAATATTGCACAGTCCATCTTGAGTGGGGCATAAGAGATCTTTGTGGACAGGGTGCTTAATGCAAAGGCACAGCAGCAGCTGGAAGCTGCAAGGCTTTCTTTCCCTCCCTGCAGGAGCTCCTGCCGATAGGTGTCAGCACAGCCTGTGAGCAGAGCCTTCCCAACATCTCCAAGCTCCTCCTGCCTGAGATTTATGTCCCACAGGTCAGTCAGGATAGCAGATATCCTGAAGAAATGAAGTTCTCTACGGTTCTTGTGACAAGTGTCAGGAAATTGCCAGACCAAACAGCCAAACCCCTGCAAGGAAACCCTGCTACAGGTTTTATACCTGCTATGTTAACATCTTAAATAGCTGGGCAGCAAAAGAGCTCTTGCAAAATCAGGCTTAATGCCTGCTTATGGCAGTGCTAGTTTGAAAGATTGCAGGGCTGCACTTTGAGGCCATTAAAAAACAAATTGCTCTCCAAGCACTTGGCTTTTGCGTGCAGTGCACTGAGTATTGCAGGATGGAGATTTATATGCAGAATTTCAACAGTGGGTGCTCAAAGTTTCACCCAAATCTCCGACAAGTGACGTTCAGAAGCTTCCAAACTCACTGGGAGCTGCTGAGTGGTCAGCACCATTAACGAGGCACAACTACTTGTTTGTCTATATAAGGACTCCTAGCATCAGGAACCTATTTTTTGCAGACCACGGTCTTCTTATTTACAGACATGACCACAAATAGCTTTCCCCAGTTTTGGTACAGCATGCTCATCAGCACGATTTGCAGATGGCCTTGGGTCGTGTTTAAAGTGAGCTTCCAGTGCCCACCACGCTGAGAAGTGGCACACATCAGGCATCACTCAGGACAGTCCCTGCTCCTACCTTTGTGCACTGCTTGGTGAAAACAGGGACCAGAGAAGCTCGAAACTCCCAGAGTCTGATAAAGGCAAGAGTGGGAAAATTCTTCCATTAATCTCTGGAGGGATCCATGCCTGGAGACCTTCTCTCTGAGAATCTAAATCCGACAAGGTTAAAGCAACAAGCTATTTTTCATGCCTTGCTGCTAGATTCGTGCTGATAACGTTTTGAGAGGGGTCTGCTTTCTGGCATGTGGCTGAGGAAGTAAAATGAGCGAGTGCTGAGACTGAAACATACCCCTGTACTCAACAAGGATGAGTAGAGGCGTGGGATCTCCTCTGCCTGACTCCACTTCTGCACCAACACTTGCTCAGCTCTTCCCTTGCAGTTCAGTGCCTTAAAGAGAACCTAACGTCTTAAGACCTGAACTAAGGAAAGAGGAAACTCAGACAGTTGCTTAAAACATCCATTTCTCTTTCAGACACTTCTCCGCCAGCCTCCTCCATCACATTTCCCCCTGTGAAAGCTCCCAAGCTGCAGAGCACTGCATATTCCGACCACATCAGGCCAAACTGTCAGAGGCAGGCCAAGAGGGCATCAAGAGGGTAAGGCAATTTCCCTGCAGGGCTGACAGCATAGAGCCGTGCTGACGGGAGCACACGGGCTGTCGCTCTGAGGAGTGCATTTCCCACAGCAGGGACTGTTTTCCCATGCTTTGCACACAGATAAAAATGTGCTGAACTCCCAGTAAGGGCAGAACGGATGCGGAGTACCGAGAGCAGGGATGGGAAAGGAGAAGTCACCCGTTGTTTTGGGCTGCTGATGTAAAAGCAGCTTCACGTGTGGCTCACCAGCATTGATACGGAGAGCTCAGACAATATGGGCTGGGTCATGGGACAGCCTGCACCACCAGGGAGGAATGGAGATGGCTGTCAGACACAGAACAGGGCAGGGGATGAAATCTCCTTCCCTGCAAGGGAGGAAGGGCCGAGAAGCACAGCTACTCGCAGACAAACACATACTTCACAGCAACAGGTCAAACCTCTGCCCTGAAAACTGAGCATGAGCAAGTTTCCAAGTGTTCCACCATTTTCTACGCTGCAGACGTTTGCACGCACAAGAATAGGAGGCATGGATATTTCTTCTAATCCTGGCAGAGGTATACCAAATCCACGTGCCATTACACTGACCTGCTAACAAGTTTAGGGGCTTTGCTCTCTCCAAGGGGCTCCTCTTTTTGTACGGAACAGCTACGCAGGCAGAAAGCATTCAAAAGCTGTACAAAAACCAGGGAAGGAGGCAGCAGACTTTGGGCTCTTTTCCCCATCTGCCTTGGCGAACAGTTCCTTGCAAACAGCTGTGGGAAGAGACCCGTGCCCAACTTGGGGGCTTTTCCCACCAGCACTGCTGCTGGTTGCAACACATGCTGTCTCACCCAGTCTCTGAGCTCTGTGCTTCCCACCTGTGCTGAAGACCCCAGGTCCTGCTGGCCAGAGGGATGGGTGCTGAAGGCAGCTCTTGGCAGGAGGGTCTTGGCAGGGCACTGCAGCGCCGGGGAACATGCTTCAGGTGAAAACAGATCCAGACAACAAGAAAATACTTTCAAAGGTTAAACACAAGCAAGAAGCAGCAAGAACAGAGGAAGGCAGAGCCTGGCAAATCAAAGTGAGGACAGAGGTGTGTTGTAAACCAAAACCTGCTGAGATTAAGCGTTTAATCACTGCCGCAGAGCAATCCTATTGAACCTAACCAGCAATGGATTATCTCCTGGAAACCAGCCCTCCACGCACAGGCAATACTTTTTCACACGTAGCAAACCCAGCTGCCTGCACGCTCTCTGCAAGACTGCATTTTGCAATTGACGTTGTTTCAAGTGTTGCCCAACTGCAGCTTTCACTCTCAAAGCACCTGGGAGCAGCAGATCCCCGCACAACTCCAGCACACTCAGCTTTGCAGGCTTTCTGTGCGTACCATCAGCTACATTTCTCTGATTGCTCCAATTCTGCTTCAGAAGAACTCCTTTGCCTTTTCTTTGCCAAACATTTTGCAAAGGTGCCCCTCAGTGCTCCCTGCCCCTTCCAGCCCCACGGGGAGCAGTGTGCTGGAGGGCACAGCTGGCAAAACTGTGAGCCTAAAGAAGGAACAACGCCAACAGATTTAATTGGAAAAAGCAATTCCAAGCAACCTATGCTGCCACAGTGCCTGTCCTGAAGGACGGCGTGAACACAATGAGATATTTACTTGGAATATTTACTCCAGCTTTCACCTGGAAAGTCACTGCGCATACAGTGAGGAATTTCCATCTGTTTCATTAACCTGCTCTACTTTGACATATCAGACACCTGAAGCCAGTAGCTGTAGTGATAATTAGAGGCACTGTTCTGTGCCAAGTTATCAGGTTTTCACCTCTTTTGATTCCCAGGAGGCCAAGAGCTATGACATGGCCTTGCTGCGCTTAAGGTGATCCCAGGTTGTTACTGAAAAGCAAGGTGTGCTTTCAATTACAGAGGTCTGCTCAACACCGCACTAAATTTAAAAAAGCACATGTACACAGAGATCCTTCCACAGCCTTCCCCTCAAGGGTAGCTGGCTGTAAATGGAAACGAGTTAGTCTAAATTTTGAAAGTTTATTTTCCACATTGACTCTCCTAGTTTCCCCCTCCTCGTACACATGGGAACAAGTTTGCTTTGCTAAGAAGCATCTCAGCGACCAGCAGCAGTCCACACACTGGGAAACATTGTTTTTGAGGCACTGCTGCAGCAGTCAGGTCAGGATGTTGCTTGCCTTTTTTTTTTTCTTTTTGGCCAAAGCAAGAATGTGCCTTAGATCATGCACTGTATTAATCCAAGGCAAGTCATCCTGCAATGGGAACAGAAGCGTCGCAGTACGGGGTCAGAACAGAGTATTTCAGTAATGAGTCTCAGCAGGGACTGCTATTAGAAGAGAGATGCAACACACAACCAAGGACAGCAACTGAGCAACCTGTATAATCTCAGGAGAGCGTCAGACCTAATGGCTTTTAAACAAATCCAAACGTGAGACCATTTCTGCTATTCAAACAATTGTTTCTACTTCAGAAATGCCACTAATCCCTTGGACCATACTGTAGCCTTGTGTGTTATTTACACTGATGGACAGATTCAGAGAGTTCTCCCTTTGTGCCTGCTGGCTCTCAGCTGCACAACCTCCCTGTAACCTGTACCCGAAGGGCCCTGGCCATCGCTACATCTCCTGTCTCCACTCAGCTCCACAAGGAGCACTCAGGTGGCCCCAAATCAGGCCCACTGTTATGAAACTTCAACAACTGTTTTGTAAACTTGCTGCTGTTTTTCAAAAGGAGATGATGAAAACAGAGCTTTCTGCTTGGGGCAAAGTTTTTGGACAGCTTTGTCGAGGGCAAAGCGCTCGACTAATGGGCAGAGCTCTGGTGCTGCAGACAAGAGAGCCTCCCACCACAGCGGGACCACATCTGGTGCAGCCTCCTTGGATAGGTGACAGCAGTTCCCCCTACCTCCTTTTGTCTGCTCCTTCTGTTGACACAACACCATCAAAGGCACCTTCCCCCCTGCTCACAAGGGGAAACCCAATCCCAAAACTCCGACTCAAAACTCAAGCCAGAAACCAGCAGTGCTGAAGTATGGAGTGGAGTGAAACCTGGGGAAAGAGCAGGGCTGGAGGAACTGATGTGGGAGTGACTGCTGCACACTTACTGCATCACATTAAATGCTTTCAGTATAGACTCTGCTGGCTGCTCATTTCAGGTGAAAGCAGCAAGGCACAGGACCAGTCACTCTCATGCAGCTGCGTCTTGGCAAGGTCTGAAAACGTACAGAGAGGATCAAAGCATCCAACCAATGAGCACTGCCTTCAAGGCTGATTTAAGTCTGAAATCCGGAGGGAGAGGAGACGCGTTCCCATCTCCCCCACAAAAACGAAGGCAGCCTTGTTGCACGGAGTAGCAAGCAGCAGGAAACAAATGCTGGGAGCTGTGCCCTGCTGCAGGAAGGGTGGCTGCGGGGATGCCTGCACGGCCAGACTGCTGGCAGCAAACAGGAAGAGCCGAGCGGCCCGGCTGCCGTGCTGCTCCGAGAGCAGGGTATGGGAGCACGCAGCTTAAGGGTGGGCGTATGATTTTCTGAGCCCTTCTTGCTCTCTCCTGCAGCTGGAAGGAAAATGTAAAGCAAAGCAAGGGATGGTGCTTGGCCCAGGCTGGTAAAGCAGACCCAGCAGGGAGGGTGCACAGACTTTTGGCTAGCACACCTCACCCTGCAAAGAGCTTTTTTTTTTTTCATGTTGTCATTCCTTATTTTATGTGTGCTGCAAAAAGCTCTGTTTTAAAAAAAGGCTTTCCACCTCTGCTCGATAAACCCCCAGGAGCACAGGCAAAGCTACCAGCATTTTTTTCTCCAATTTAAAAAAGGGATTTCCCAGCTCCAACAGGAAGAGGCCAAGTGCAGGACTCGTGAGGAACATAAACCAACAAATGCAGGAAGGGAGAAAGTCCGCAGAAACACACAGTTGCTTCAAGAGTCTGAAATAGCACAGGCAGGCCAGAGGGATACTGCCTGGAGACATGCTCTCAATTCTGCCAATAAATTATCTTCTGCAGCCTGAGGATGATATGGATGTGAAACACCAAGGGGAATCACTGACAGGTCTGGGTCAGTGCTGATGGCTGAGGCAGCCTTCCCCTGGACCTGCCACAGCACAAAGATGGAGAAGGTCTGAAGCAAACAGTGTTTTTATGAACCTGCAAGGGAACAGGACTACTCTTCTCTGCCACCAGGGCAGCATAGTGCTGGGTTGGCCGATTCCATGCCTCAGCATTGCCACACCAAAGCTCTCATCGTGTGGCTGTGTGCAGCTCCATCACAGCAAAGGCTGTGAGTCTCAGCACCGAATGGCTTTGGGTTTCTTCCATGACTGTTTCAGCCACATGAGAACTCATTTTTAGGGAGCACCACAGATCTATCAGCACCAAAGCCTGTGTCCTCACTACATGCTGTAGCTTGAGCTGCAGAGCTCAGACGAACCCTTGCCTCCAGCTGGATAAACAAACTCCAGCTTAAACCACCTCCAGCCCTCGATCAGGTTTGCCTCTGCACAGAATGGCCAAAAATCAAAGAAGATTCTGATGAACTATGCCAATAAAGGCTACAAAAGCATCCCCAACACCAGAGAAAAGCGCTCACCAAGGACAGCACCTGCCTTCTCAGCCCATCTAGCCTAAGAGGATATTGCAGCTGAGAGTTCAGAGGCATTCCTGTTCACGTTTCTAAAATAAAGAGCTCGTTGCCTACCCACCTTTGTAAGGCATTACACCCCACCAGCAAAAAAGAGCTACATGAAAGCTAGGCATTGACTCTCTTGTTCTGTTCCAGTCTAATAAGTAGAAAGTCAATGCCATCATTTTAGATCTAAGCAAAAAGTACAATGAAACCTCAAAAATCAGGTTTTTTTTGAAGCAATTACCTCCCTCCCCCATCTCCAAGACTAAAAAAGCATGGGCTAATTACTTCTTTGAAGGCTAAATATTTACTCCCAGATTCAGTGCAGCAGTTCAGATTGGAGGTAAATTACTCAGCTCTGATGTCACCTCATTTAACGTCTGTACATAAGAAAACCCAAACAAAAACAACAGGTACAAACAACCAAAAAGGGAGCTTTCTCCTGGAAAAGCCCTTTGGGAAGGGGCAGGGATGAGGCTGTTCCAGCTCACATGTGGCACAGCACTGGACAGGATCCAAGGCATGCAGCGCGGACTTGGCACCACGCTCTGGCTGCCCCTAGGCTACCCTATGGCTCTCATTAGATAAGATGCCCATGATTTATAAGGGCACACGTAATTATGTATGATCAAACCTCCCCGAGCCAGAACGGGCCTGGAGGAGAAGCCACCATCTTCCCCTGGAGAACAATCACTCCAGAGAGTGTGCAGAGCCAGTGACCTGCAGCAACGGGGTGGGAATTCCTCAACCTCCACCAGCAATTAGCTTGCACACACCCTGTGCTGGAGCAAGCATTCATCCATCAGTGTCAGCTCTCCTTTTAAAATCCCTCTCGTGTTATTTACATCTGACTCTAAGTTTCAAAGCTCTCTGCTTTTGCCCCCTCCAGTCACTATTCTTTCCCAGGCAGTGGGTGCCAACACTCTGGTTAGGGCACCAAAAAGGAGCTATGTGCAAGAAACCACCACCGGCACAGGCAGGGGTGACTCATCTTCTCTGAAGACTGACGAACAAGAGCTCTCTCTGTTCACTGAGACTGCCCTGAAGTTTCAGTTGTGATCTGATCTTGCTCTGTGCACTCATGACAGCATGCAGAAATATTTCCTCGGGGGATCTTCCCATGGGACTTAATTCTGACACGTATTCCCACAGGACTCGTTCTTTTTTAACGGCGCTATTTGTTAGTAAGGCAGCGGGAATTTCACTTTGTGAAACAGCAGCAGGGTGTCTGGGACGTGGAGCTGGGTGCTGGTGGTTGGATTCATTAACGCGGTGCGAGCGCTGAGGGCGAGTTGTGCCCCGCATTGAATGCGACGGAAGAACTTGCTGGGCTGCAAGAATAGCTGGCCCGGGTCAGAGCACAGGTCTGCATAACCCAGCATCCTGTTTATGCTACCCAGCCTCTTCTCCAGCTGAGCAGGGGGAGAGGAGCAGGCAAGCACCACAGCATGGAAGGAGGAAGAGCGAGGGCGCTGTGGGTTATTTTCTTCCTCCATTTTAAGCCCAAGCCTGTCCACATCATACGCTGGATGTGTGGACTCAAAAATGAAATTGAAACGTTTAAGCGTGAGTAGGATTGCTTCCCATGAGTGGTCATCAAGCACCAAGTTGCATTAACATTTCAAAGTCGCATCTGACCAGTTCCCAGATAACACCTCTACACAGAAACATCTTGATTTTGTAGGACTTCACATTAAGAAAAAGAAAGTAGTCAGACTGAAAAATACAGCTTTAAACAATGATCAAGTAGTCCTCAATACTTACCCAGCACACGAAGCAGGGGCAGAAGGAGTCTGCATCCAAGCAGGTAACTCAGGAAGGAAGGCATAGTGAATGCTGAGCTCCTTTTACTTTTGTTTTTCCCTCTCCTTGTTAAATGTAAAGCTTTTACCCGAGTGACTAGCTTTATACTCCACTTCTCCCTCTACATCACGAAGAGCTTCCCACAATTCTGCTTTTTGTCAAAAGTTACGTTAGCCAAATTCAAAAACCCATGGAAAGCAAGCACCTTGTGTACGATGTTTTGAGTTTAAAACCAGTGTGGGAAATCACTGGTGGCATTTTCCTGCTCTGAGCTGCAGGAATGTACCTGCTTTCCCATGTTTTCTTAGCTGCTCTGGGCAGCCAGCATGGGCATGTCTCATCCATTCCTCCAAATACCTAAGTGGCAACTACCAGAGATACTCAAAAATCTCAGCTTTGGGACAACAATTCTGATCAGAACAAGCTCTTGTGTCTGCAGTTAAATGTCCCTCATCCTGTATCGCATGAACTGGTGCTGAATAGCTTCACCAGACACAGAGGAAAACCAGAAACAACTCAACCTGCCTCACAGCACCTTGCTGCAGGCAAGAGGAGATGCATGTTTAGGATGTCATCTGAAAACCACTCATTGATAAAGTGCTCTGGGACCACTCAGCCTGGAGGCCAGGTGAGTTGTGATGAAGGCTCTGGCAGTGAGGCAGCTGGAGAGGGGCTAGGGAGGGCAGCACGGCCGCTCTCACCTGATGCCAGGGGCCGGATCCACTCTTTGCTGTTCAGGTCCAGTCTCCAGAGGTCATTGAAGGCAGCGTTACAGCTGCTTTGCGTGCAGCCTCCAAACACATACATCGACTGGTTGGCATCGTAGTAACACGCACCTAGGAGGAAGGAAATCCACGGATTAGTTCATTCTCTCATCCTCACGTTTTGGGTGAAAAAAATAAATTTGTTTTCTTTCCCCCTCAGTTTCAGATGAGGGAAAAGCCAACAGGCCACAGCAACCTTGATAAAGCCATGATCTAGCTCCGGAGTACCCCAACCCAACGTAAACCTTCAGCAAGAACCTAAGACGATTATCCTCTCAAGCAGAGCTGCTCCTGAAAGTGCAAAGAAAGCTGCCTTAGAAGCTTGCAGTTAATTAGATTAGCTACGATTAACACATTCAGCATGCTTACCTTCTCTAAGCTATTTCATATTGCTTACGGGGCTGCCAAGATTTACTAAGCAATGGTCCTGGATGTTTAAACACGGTCACTTACTCTCTTTTTCCAAAGCTGACAGCATTTCACCTTATCTCATCACAAATAAGCACCACTGAAACACAGGCATCCTACAGGAGCATCCCTTTTGCTTGTCAGGGAGAAGGATTAGGCAGTGGGAAGCAGAGCGGGGAGGGAATGCAGTGCTTGACGGCCCCTCAGTGACACCTAGGGAAAAGCAAGCTTTTGGCCCATAACCAAACTCAGCAGTAAAAGAATTCAAACAACTGCATTTGGCCACCTTGGTGTCCGTGGTACCCAGGCACCTCTGTAAATCAAACATGCACAGAGCAGATAGGGCTACGTGCTCAAAAAACTGAAGCACTGTGATTAAAATCACAGACAAGACGACACGGGCAGTGTTGCTCAGTTTCTGCATTTCCCTCCTCACAGAACTAGCCCTGCTAATTTCATACAACATCTGAGCCCCACACAGCTATGGGATCCTCTACAGGAGCCCTCAGCAAAGTCCTAAATACCTAATATTAGTCCTCTTAACATGAGCAATGCCTGTGCAGAGAGTTCTTGATGTACTATCAAGTTTGGTAGCAAGCAATCACAGTAACTCATATCCATGCACACATCTACCAGCGTGTAGGAGAAAGTGGAGGTGTTTTGTGCTTTGGGAAAGCCAAGGAGCATCAGCTGGGGCTTGGAGGGAGCAGGAAGCATCTCCCTCGCAGTGACAAGCGATATATTGGAAAATATACAGCAGAAAGGCAAAAGAACAAGACAAAGTTCAGGCAAGGAGCAGCATGTGGCCCTGGGGCGAGGGCATGCAGAAGCTCCCCCAGGGCACTTGGGACCACGCAGCACCATAAATAACCAACACAAGGCAAGCAGCAAGGTCAAGGGTGGTGGGAGGGCAGGGCAACTTCAATAAAAAAAGACCAAGAAGCAAGAAGGAAATTCAAGTTCAGCGTATATTTGCAAGATTAGCGCAGCAGTTCTGACAAACAGCTAGTATTTTGTGCTGAAATAAAAGCCAAGGTATGTATGTGTAGGGGTGCAAGCTGCACAGCTCCTCTTTCTCTACATCACTTGCTGTGGGCAGCTGTACACCAGCTCCAGAAGTTACAAAATAAAAAGATATTCGGATTGGTTGGCCTGGCAGGAAACAGGACTGCTCCAGAGGAGCTTGTACCCACACAAGACATCAGCAGGAAATAAATCCAAAATGCAGAGAGGAGTATGTGGACTGAAAGGACTAAACGTGCCGATGTCCCATTTTGGTACAAGAGAAAAGGCTTTGCTCCAGACCAGAAGTGCAGCCCTGGCTTCCAGCAGCCCAGCACGGCAGCCTTTTGGGACAGCCTTTCCAGAGAGGAAGAGCCCTTTAATGCAGCCCACCCAGCCGTACACCAGGGACATTCATCTCGCCATCTCAGCGAATGAATCACACAGTAACCCAGCACAATGCTGCAGCTCTGCGGAGGGCAGCGCCGGAGCAGTGGCCTTTGCCAAGGGCCCTATTGTGTGATGTGGGGCTTGTCATGCAGATCACCTGCTTCCCCTATTGAGAGCCTGCTGAAAAGCCAGCGGCCTTCACGCCCTTGGCTTTTTGCTGCTGCAGCAGCTGGCCACACAGCAGGACTGGGGGAAGAGTGGGATGGGGACGCATGAGGGCAGCGTCCTGAGCTGGCCCCGGTGGTGCGAGACCACCCAGCTCTCTCCATGTGCACCTCGGGGCCCTTGCCTGCAGCTGAAGCCTTCATCTCAAACCACATCTCGTCAAGGTGCACAGCACACACCTACACACCATGTGAAGTACCCGAGGAGCTGCTTTTTGGGTGGGGGTAAAACAGTGGTGGAGTAACCGTGCAGGCTTCAGGATTTACCTGGGCTGGGATATAAGCTGGCTTGGTAATAAACAGAAGGAGATGGATTGCATGACCCCCAGCACATCTGCTGGGAGCAGGATAGGAATAGCAAGGAAGAACTAATGAGCAGGACCAACATTTCTTGAAAGCTTTATGGTATCCTTAGAGGCTTACTCGCTCCCTAACCACGACAGGTTGAGAGCCTTGCCTATCTCCTCCCCATGCCAAGCCCCTGGCACTCTTGCTTTCACACAGTGCAGCTCATTTATTATTTTGAGGGGAGGTGGCAGCATTCTTCTCCTCTATTTGGAGATAAAAGAGCGACCAGCCAGCCAGGCACCGTGACGTCCGCACAGCATGTATTTTAATCCTAGACCAAAATAATTTAGGCTGTGCCTTCCTGCTTCTTCTCAGCACACCATTCAAAGCTTCTGAAGCCAAGGAAGACAGATCAGTTTGAGGAAAAAAAAAAGTGATTAGCAAAAGCACAAGTGAAAACTCCAGTTTGATACCAGGCTTTCTGGGGGTAGAAGAAACCCAGGGAAGAAGAGGTTTTCCCTGTTTTCCCTCTGTGCTGCACAACAGCCACAAAGAAAGCATCTGAGATTTGCACCCAAAGTGTGAGAGAACCAAAATAAAGATCAGCAGGCCACAACTGGGAAGGGAAACCTAAATGCAACCCAGATGCTCCTTATGATAATCAGAAGGCATTGACTTTTTAAACACCAAGTACATAAAATAAAGTAATCTATATATACAGGAGTCAAGTTCAGAGGTCAGATTCCCCATCAGAGAGAGGGAAAAGTCAGCAGGCTGCTGAACTCCCATTGATACGTGGCTCCAGTTCACAATAGCACTTCAGCCTTACTGCTGACCATTGTCACGTCTCTACGTAATGGCTTTAAAACTGTCCCTGAACACAGCTGTGTCACCTCCTGAGATCACTTCCCTAGCCTGAAAGAGCTCAGACATGTCTGGAAGTGCACTTGGACTAAGGACAGGAGATGCAGCACCATAAATGCAGTTGCTGGAGGAGAGGTTCAGCCAAGAGACGAGATGAGAAAGCTATCTGTCTCCTTTGAAAACAACCCCAGACTTACAATTTCATTATTTTCCTGCTGCTTTCAGCCCAAGGACGGTCAGAAGGCAGTGACATATTCAGCAAAGCTGACAGACAAAAGAAAGCCATTGCTCCTGGGTCCCCTTGCTCCTGGGAGAGAAGCGTCCCTTCCTGTAACACCAACAGCTTTCCAGCTTTTACCTCTCTCTCATCTCTCAGGGTAAATTTGTTCAATTAGTCACCAGGCCGGTACCATGCTCCCCAATCTGCATGGAAAAAATCAGTACTTAAATGTAGTCACTGCAGAACCACCTCTTTCATCAAAGGAAGAATATTTCCGGCTCAACAGTCGACATTCCTTTGAGGCCTTTCCTTTTCTGCATTCTTTCACCTTTTGACATCACTTTCTGACTGTGGCCAGTGATTTCACTGCATGAGTCACCCTGCTGGTATGATCTCTATAGGTTTACACATTCCAGCTAAAGAAGACGATTAGACGACTATTGCAAACTTTACACTTTCACAAAACTACCTGGTCTTCACCCCAGAAACCTATGAGTACTTCTTCCAGTAAGCCTATGTATTTAAATCTCAGGGAATAGCATTATTGATAATTGCACAGTGTTATGCGGCTTCAGTTAAATCCTTCAGCCAACCTACAGCCCATCCATAAAGTCTCTTATCAGCCAAACTTGTCATATGATCAAAGCCCTTGACAAATGCTCCCTCTCTGTAAAACTCCAGTGACTTACATTAATTATTCCTTATCAAAGTTTTTTTTTCTATCACGTTCTTCAGAATTTATAGGAGACAATGACCTCTATTTAAAATTTCCTCACTTGTCATGTTAAATATTGGCTCCACACTAGCACTTCTGAGATATCTCTAATAAATCTTGGGAAAAGAAGCATGCCCAGCCAAATCTTTGATGCCAGCAACCGTTGCCTGTTGACTTCAAAGGACTCATGCCTGGCAGATGACGTCTTCCCATGAAACCTGGCAGGTCATCCCTAAAAAATGGGTTGTGAGTCCTCCTCTGCACCCCCTTCCCAGACCTCCCCTTCCCACTTCGCCTCCGCTCATTGCATATTAGTATTTGAGAACACAGTTTTCCAAGATTCTTTGCATTGTGATTAATGATTTGTTGCTGCTCGCAAAAAGGAATCTGAGCCCAGCCCAGCTTTGATCAAACCTCCCTCCAGGCCCTGATATTGGAATCCACCCACAAACTCATGCAGCTTTGCCGCAGGGAAAACAGATCCCACAGATCTGGAGAACTGTTAAAAAAATAAAAAATAAAAAGCAGTTTAAATCAGCAAACAAGTTAATCCAGATTAGCTTTCCGTGCGTAAAGTGCATTAATAATGCTTCTGTTGCTAACCAAGCCTTGACCAGAGCCAGGACACTGGCAAACACTGAAGTTAATACAGACCACAGGCTCTGAATGCAGCAGCTTTGATGGCCCATTCCTGGAGGTGTTTAAGGCCAAGCAGGATGGGCCCTGGACTGATCTAGTGCCTGATTTAGTGGTTGGCAGCCCTGCCTGCAGCAGGGGGTTGGGAACTAGGTGATCATTGAGGTCCCTTCCAACCAAAGATGTTCTATGAATTCTATGTTTCTGGAGCCAGTGCAAGAGCAGCACGCTCAGAGGAACCAGTGCAGGTGAGATATCCCAAGTAAGCTGATGGAAAACACATGCAAACCTGCAAGTCATCACTAAGCACTTGATTAGCACTGCTGCTAAAAAGGAGCAATGAACTCTGGTTCCTTTTTTGGGAGGATAGTGAAATCCTTGAAGAGCACAATGCCATCAGCAGAATGCCTCCCAGACTCGTCCTAGCAAGAAGCTGCATATTCTGTGCATCCGTTGCTTCATAAATTATTCCTCAGGAATATGAAAATTTTACAACTACTTGCTCTTGGAATTGCACCACTTAAATCATGTTTATTTACCTCCAGAAACGTGAAGTTTGCTCCCCAGAAGAGCCGTCTCCCAGAGAGCTCTGACCCAGCGACAAAACCACAAGGACTGAATTTTTGTCATATTCTAATCCAGTGCCTGGCACAGCTCACTGTTATTGCAGTACAAACACCAAGTTTTATTTGAATACCTTTCCCTCAATGGGAACTCTTCCTCTGTTCCATAAACTTGTAAACTTGGAAGCAAGGCAAAAATGCAGCCATAATTTAAGCACTGTTGTCAACCAAATTGCTGACTTCTATCAGCAAATCACGCCCACAGGAAAGGAGCTGGCTTCAATACCTCTCGGGTGCAGCCCTTTGTGCTTTGTTTTCAGGCATAACACGCTCTGCCTCCTCCAAGATGCTGCTCACAAGCTGAGAGATGAAGTGCTGCATAAAGTGCCACGTGCAGCAGGTGACACAATGCACACACCTCATTACAGCCTCCTGCGGTCAATCAGGAGCTTTGCTGGGCAGTTACTTACTGTGTGAGAATCGTTGTGTGATGGGGGTTCCTGGGTAAGGGTAAGTGCGGCTCTCCCACTGAATATTTCCTTCTTGCACTGCTTTGATAAAGCCATGATAACACTGATGGGCCACACCTAGAGAAAGACAAGACGTCAGCAGAATTTGGGGCACGTTAGGAACAAAATGTGTCTGCACGGTTGCACAAGCACATCCAAATTCAACACACACCACAGCTCTACTAAGAAGTGCATGACAGCCTTTGCAGGAAGCACTGAGCTTTGGAGAAGCCAAAATAAATAATGAATTATCACACGTTGATGTGCAGTGAGTAGCAGCACGATAGCAATTATTTAAGAATCCCTGCGTTCAGATTTTAACTATGCTGGTAGAAATTCAGAGGATTCAAGAGAACGAAGAGGGACTCTGCAATTGCAGAAATCACCAATTGCTGAACTTATTTGCTACATTTCTGCTATCTGACTTACCCCACATTTCTTCCAGTGTTTAACTGTGTAGAAGAATCATAGCACTGAACTAGCTTCCCACTACTTTAAACCTATTACTTTTCTGATACATCTCCTAGGTCCTTCTGTCCCTCTCAGCTGCAATGGCAAGGTTGCTGTCCCCAATTACAGCCAAACTGATGCTGCAAGCAAGCACGACTTTCTGCCTGAAGAGCATCTGCCCTTCCCTTAATGGATCTTTGAGGACAAAGAACGTGTAATAATGTACTGTTAAGAGAATGCCTGCAGCTACCAGGCAAGAGTCTAAAAATAAATAAAAAGAGGAGATATCAGTGATAAAAGGCAGTGTGGCTGTGTTGAACGTATTCCTCCTTAGCTTCCCAGAGCATGGATCTGGCCACTGGGGATGGCTCCAGCTCCTGTGCAGAGCAGGCCAGCACCCTAGCCACAATTCATTCTGTATATGGAGAGCATAGGTCTGTGCTTGTGCTGAGAAGTCAGTTTGCTGTGGGAAAAAAGTGGCCTGCTGCTGATTTACGACTGCAGCAGCTCAGCAGATGCTCTGTGGCCACAGCACCTGCTCACCACTCAGCCACATCCCTGTTGCCTCGAAGCACTCTGAGCAGGTACATGGGGAGAGGATGCAGCCCTTCGTGCACATGCAGCAAAATACTGGTTTTGAGAAAGCACACAGCAATTCTGCTTTAGCTCTAGCACTTGGGCGCTAGCAGAGGCTTCCAGTGACAGCATGCAGACCTGAGCTGCTCTGAGCCTTGCTGTGCTCTGGTGTCACAGGGGCTGCACCAGTCCTTGCTGGTGGCTGGGTTCAGGCAACAAATGCACTTAGAGGTGCCGGAACCTGCTGGGATTTTTCCCAGGAGTTTGCTTACTGCATGCCCTGTGCCAGGAACACCCCCAGCGAGAAATCACACTCCAGGATACACAGCAGGAAGTTTTAAAAAATGAAGCCCTGGGTCCTCCAGCAGCTGGTCCCCAGGAGACGTGTGGGAAACCTAACTTGAACCATAGGGTTCAAAGCAGATGCATCCTGACAAACAGGAAAAATTAACCAGAAGAAAACAGATCGGGCATTTACCTCAAGTGACCTCTCTGCTTCGCAGGGCACAGGTTAGCAATATACACTGTAAAAACACTGCAGCTGCCCAGCACCACCCAGCAGGCTCCAGATGGACGACTCTGCAATGCCAAGGGCTGCTCTTCCCTCCCTGCACTTCAGGGACGTTTCCCACAGCCTCTTTTGGAGTGACTCACCGGGTGCTGGCTCATTCCAGCTGCATCCTTTGCACCTCTTAAGGCCGCTTCAGGAACAAGGATGTGTGAGAAAGCAGCAACACAAGGCCACGGACACTTGAAAACTTTTCAGCAAAAGGGTGCGGATAGCTGAGCCAGCAGTAACAGAGCACTGCGCATTCACTGACCCAAAATGATGCCAAAGTAATGGTGCAACGCTTACTTGTGAAGTAGCTGTGTTTTTATCCAAGCCTGTTAAACACTGGGCAAAGCAGAGAATGCTTGGAATCTCAGCAATGCCTCACATGTGCAACAAGGCCACAAGTGAGACATTGCCCCACACACCTGCCCAGCTGCATGCAGAGCCGGGGGCAGAATGCAGACATTTCTCACTTGACACCTGCTCTGCATTTTCCAGAAGAAACAAGCTGCCCTAGTGCAGCAGCCTGCCTAATTTCCCACAGATCTAACCATGGTTTTTCTCTCAAACTGCCTGTTTTTATGAAGCCTGCTATCAAAACTCGCATGTCCAACAGTCTAACACAGCAGAAGTCACCCAGTGTGTTCAGAACACTGGGAGCCAAGAGGTAGAGTCTGCACAAGGATCCAAATAAAACTGTCTGTTGTATCACATCTATATAGCATTAAAATATCCCCATAAGGCTTCAGAATTAATGCTGCACAGAAACACAGCGAAGTATTTGTATCTCAGGGCTACCCTTTCAGGAAATCTGAATATGTAGATCTGTATTAATGTAGATGCAGTTTATACTTTGCCACTTATCTTCAGCAGAGCTGTAAGAACCAGATGCTGTCTTGTTTCCAGCCAAAAGCAAAGACTTTAGGAATGTAATCACTGGGCAACCTGCACACGAAGCACAACTACAGCCACACTGGACATGGGATGCTGGGAATGGAGGACTGCTGTGTGTGTGCCAGGGAAGAAGGCTGAATGCAGGGTCAACGTTAGCAGCATATAGGTAGTGTTCAAAAGCAGTAATAAGCGAGCAACTCTGCTGTAGGGGGTTTAGGGTTTTGCTTTTTCCTACTTCAAAGGAGCACATCCAGCTCTGATGTGCAGCACCGGAGCTACCAGCAACGCTTCAGCAAAGCAAGGAAACCAACAGACATTTTGCTGTAACAACATTTCTGAGTTAAAGTGGAAAGCAACAGGCGAGCCTAAAGTGAAACACAAGAGTATAGCTGGAATACAAATCCATGTTCTCACAATCACAGTACATGCATTCTCACTACAGCTGTTTGTACCTTTGATTAGTCGATACCACTGTTTGCAGACAAGGGCAGCAGTTTTGTGCTCCTGATAGGGGGAAAGGAAGGACAGGATATACTCCAAAACCTCCTCGGGGAGCTCCAGCATGGATCTGTTATGCCTGGGCTCCTCCACCTCCAGCTCAGCATGCGGCTCCTCATCTTGCTCCATTGTCCCTTCGACCACAGCGTCTTCTGGATCCACGGCCATGAAACTGTCATCTTCACTGTCTGAGGAGCTGGCCATGGCATTCCACTTCACAGCTTTAAAGGGGAAAAAAGACGACACTGAGGTGACCAAAAGAAACCCGACAGCATCAGAAATATAAACTGCAGTATGTGCAAACTCTGCGCGTCGCTCAAAAAGGTCTACACTAAGCTCTGTACCAGTACGCTCCAAACCAAGGACGTGGTTTTTGCAAGGCTCTGAAGCAGGCTGCACACAGCTTCAGAACGAGCTCATAAGCAAGCCTCCTCTGCGTGAGGACAACAGGCTCAAAACAAGTGCTCAACCACCAGCATCACCGAAGCAAGGAGGCTTGCCTCTGCTGGGGCAGCAAACACATCACAGAATCGTTACCATTGGAAAAGACCACTAAAGATCATCTAGTCCAACCATAACCACTGCAATCCAATCTTGCCATGCCCCTGCCTGGCCACTGAGCAGGACTGACTGCTGATGACAGGATGGAATATTGCAACTCCAGCCATTCAGGACACGTAACATTACTAGGTAACAGCGACAGAACTATACAATGAAGGAAAGCTATCTTAAGAAGCAGACTCATTCGGTTTGGCTCATTGGATGGTTTATAGGCTGGGGTCACCAAACCTATGCCAGCTGCTGCAAAGCAGAGCCCCAGACCCTATTTCCTAGGAAATAACCCCACATTTCAGGAAGAGATGCTGGTTTTGCCTTTCAACTCGCTGTGACAACTAATTCACCACCAGAAGAATGACACTAGACAGCATTACTCCACTTTTGTCAGCGTCCCCGAAGAAGCAACTTCAGCAAATCCTGAGGGGCTGTCAACCTTCAGCAGAAACCAGAGTTGCACTAAAATCAGACAAACAAAACCAACAAAAACCAGTGGGTCGGGTCTTTCCCAAACAAGAGCATCCATAGCCAGCAAGCACAGGTGTTCATCTCCAGCTTTACACAGTGCTGCAGGAAAGCAAAGGCTCCCAGCACCACAGCCCTGGACACGAGGGTCATGCTCAAGCTGGGGGAAGCAGAAGCCTTACATCTGGATAACCAGGGCAGCAAAAGGAGGCAGGGAATAGAAGGTACTTCACACCCTATTAGTATGTTACGTGCTGGAAAAGCAAACAGGAGCACATCCAGACCAGGTACAGCAGGACACCTGGGGATGACAAAGCTGAACATAAGTCTTGGCTCAGTAGGTTTAAAAGCAAAGATTATGGTGATGTGCATTTCCCAACAGCTTTTATTCACTATTTAAATAACGTGCAAAACCCAGTGGAAGATGTCAGCTGAGAAGTGCAAGAATGGATGCCCTCCTAGTAAGGCTTTTTTTTCCCCCAACTATAAATAACCCAATTATCAAATCCCAATTTCAATCCTCTGGAGCTCCACAACACGGAATAATCACAGGCACAGATCTTACTACGAGATTTGGAAGAAGACAAGCTGTGAATACCACTGTGTGCAAGCAGCTCAGGGTGGAGGAGAGCACCTGCTTTGCCATGGCAGGAGCTGCAGGAAGCCCTGCTGGTGTTCTCCTGTGATCTGCAGGTGTCTGTGCATCCCTGCAGGTGCAGAAGTTGCAGGGAGCCTCGCCTGGTTTCCCACACTCACAGGAGGAGGATAGGTCCTGTGTCTGACAGTGCTGCTTGGCTGTGAAAGGCTTCCCTAAGGAAGAAGGTGAGGAAACAAACCTGGACCTGCAGAGATGGTTTTTATTCTTCCTGGGATGTCAAATGTGCCAGCTTTGATACTAGTGGTCTCGTAGGGCTGAGATTACAGCAACTAGCACCCAGAGGCAGGGTGCATGACACCACGATTAAAATCAGCCCAAGTTTGCTTCCCAGCACAGCTTCCTGCTGGGCACATCTCTCCCAGACATCTTCTTTGTAATGCTCATTAAACACACACATGCAATCCCAACATTCTTGCTGTAAAATTACAGGAAGCAGGCTGAAGAGGAAGCTGGCAGGGCATCGGGATGGCAGCCTGTGCTCTGGAGAGCAAGGAAATGCCTCTGCCTTCCCTTCACAGAAATGAAAAGGGCAGCAGAGCATTCAGGACTTCATTACAGCTTTACCAGACCACTTTATTTCATTATACTCAAATGCACCCACTTAGCTAGATCCTCATTTCCTAAGCATCTGAGCATTACAAATAACCATCCTCTAAGTTCACACCCACAATGTGCTATTTTTCGTAAGGAGAACAAGATTAGTAACAAATTCAGCTCCCAAAAGGCAAGTGGAAGGGTTATTTGGGCACCAAGCTTGACCTGCTACGGATGTGGATCTTGTTTATAGGGCACGAGACCAGGGGGCTGGGAATGACTCCAGATTGCACCGCTCATCTTCCTCAGTGATGGCAAAAGCCCTCTGCTCTAACCCTGCCCCGATGCCTTAAAGCAAAAAGGCCACAAAGCTCAAGTACCCCACCAGCTCCTATTAGCAATTAGTCAGCACATCCACAGGAGAAAATCCCATGTCAGTAGCTGCGCTAGCTGTCCCAAGGGCAGAGAAGATGCTCTCCAGATGCTCTCTCCTCATACTGAGCTGGGCTGCAGCTTCCAAACAGACTAAAATTAATATCTGAGCGACACCAGCACTCGAAAAGCTGCAGTGTAGTGATTTGCACAGCTGTGTCTCATCAAAAAGCACGTGCAATTTGATTCATTTGCCAGTGAATCATCCCGCAGCCCCGCTCTGCTTTGGCTGATCGCTACAAAGCACCCCAAGCCTCACCCTGTGCTTTACACCTTACAGCCCCCCAGCCCAGGGGAGAGCCCTTACATTGCAGGAACAAAAGCATCTCGGAGCATTTAAAAGTCAGCCTAAAGCCTTACCAAATCATCTCAGCTGCTTCAAATAATGGGTACAGAAACACTCAAAGGGCGATCGAAGCCAAGCTCCGCCAGCACCGATCCCATTTGCCTGACTGATCCTAAGAGCTGCTACCCTGCCAGCTGGCAAAACATTTTATAACTCTTTTCCTCCTCTCTGAGCACTTCCATCCCCCTTCCCCCCCATCCTGAATCTACTTAAGAACCTGCTAGTTATTCTGCTAAAATAATTAGCTGCTGCAGTGGAACGGACAGAGAAGAAACACGAAGTGCAGACGAGAAAACTGCCAAGTGAAAACGCCCCCCAAAACCTGGTTGCAGAAGGCAGCAAACATTCTGCTCATGCAAAACCCCTCCTGACACAGCAAGGTTTCCCTACCTGCAGGCATCACTCCTGGTCCCACGGACTCCAGCTCACAGGCATGGGATGCATTGGTGGTTCCCATCCTGAGATCCCTCCTCCTCTGCTCAGCTGTCAAAGAAGTGACTGAACCCGCAGAGCTTTTGACGACTTCTTTTTATAAAGTCAACAGATTTTAGGAAAGGAAAATCCTCCAAAGGGAAAGTTCTTGAATGACAAGAAGCTCTTGAATGAAAATAAGCAGCCATGCAATAGTACTGAGTCACAGTGCATTACTCAGAAGGGAATGCTCATTTTCACATGCCACAACAAACTCGCTATCCAAACATAATTGTAGAAGCTACGTTCTCACTTGGAGAAAAAAAAAAAATCAAGGTGTATTACATGGCCCAGCCCTTGCTGGCTGCTTCAGCTGGAAGGAGAAAGGGACTCTGCAGAACTTTTAATTGCGCTTGGCAATCAGTAGCTACAGGGTTAATTTAGGGGTGGAAGACAGCAACCGCCTCTAACCTGCTACAGACACTTCCTCATACTTTGCAAGCGCCTGTGCTGCTTGTCACCAGCCCCAGGCACAGCAGAGCTGTGTTTAAGGAGACATTTAGAGCATTTGGGCTTATTTGCTTAGCTAGTTCAAAACAAGGCTCCAAGGGCTCTGGAGCAGCCATGCCACCAAGAGCTTGGATGGCAGCTTCCCTCCCTTCTGCTAACACCACTCACTCTACAGCAGGCACCAGCCCTGCTTCAAATGATTAACAGTATCAGCACGGTTAATTGCCTGTGATTTGGGGGTAAGGATATCATTTTGTTCTGCTAGCACAAAGCACTGAGCGTTAAATAACGCACTGCTTCAAGCCCTCAGACACTTGCACTAGTGAGAGCCGACTTGCTTGAAAACCAATTGCCAGACAAGTTCGGCAAGGAGAAAAAAAAAGGCAGATTTTAGGCAAAAAAAAAAGCCTCTGGGAAACAGAACAATGAGCAATATCCTGTCTGCACGGCTCCACAAGCATCTGACCTAACATGGCAGTGCTGGAAGGATGAATGAGCGAGACCTTGCAGACACCTGCACCAAGCTTTGCTTTTCATCCCTGCAAAACAGGCAGTTCCCAGTTCTTTGAAGCCCTGCATTTCCCCTTCGGATGCTTTTCAACAGGAAATTGTCTTTTCCTCCATGTAAGACTTCAGCTCTGAAGAGAAAGGTTTCCTAAATTCCATCTGCAAGTTGCAAAATTCCTCTCTCTCCCTCTCGATGCCACCTCCCTGCTGCACGCCCTGCCTGGAAAGCCAGTGCTGTTGTAAGGGCTCTGGAGGCAAGCCTGTATGCAAGTCCAGCATTACACTCCCTAAGCTGGCTTCCTACAAAATTAAAGCACTGAAAGTGATGAAGAAAACCTGAGGTTCGTTCTGGATTTTATCCTAAACAGCACGTGTTGTGCACACTTCTCACTTAGAGCATGGTTCAAGAGGATGAAAGGAAACTGCGGTGTTCAGTAACAGCACAGTAAAACGTGTCACTAGAATCTGCAAATGGGATAAACAGAAGGAAACCTGAAGCATCAGAATTGGCTTAAAAGCTTAATAAAATATTCATCAATCAAGAACCAGACCAAAAGGCAAAAGCACCAGGACCAGCCATCACTGCACAAAGCTGCTAAGTAAGTGGAGAACGCAAATATCCCATCTTCAAAAAGCCAAAAGCCTCCCTAACAAGGGTGACTGAAGGTTTTCTTTGGCTGGTGTTATTAACCTGAAACTAGCTCAAGTCATGGAAAACCTGCAGAAAGCTCTGTGAGGGGAGAGCTGCTTGGAGAAGCACAGAAGCAGCTGCTCGAGCTCATGCACATGCTGTTGGCCAACAAACCCCCAGTTTAACCATGCTGGGCATTAAATACAGTTAGCTTTTGGTTCAAGAGCAATCCAGCCATCCATACCCATTCCCTGATACAAAATGCAGGCTGCTGCTTGCACGTTTCCACCTCTGACATCTCAGCAACGCAGCATTCCTTTACCCCAGCCAAAACAGAGCAGCTGATACTCATCCCAGCCGGGGTTCTAGGCACTAAGTGACCGCCCCAGTAACCTGAAACCAAATTTGGCCACTTTTGAAAACTGTTCTGCTTGGGTGCAATGACCAGCTGTACTACCTGAGTCTAGGTTTGCCCTTGATTCCCTCCACCAAAACCACCCTCAACTCGGACTTGCAAAGACGTGGTGTTCTATGCTCATGCACTCCCTCTGCTGGCTCCCTGCAAGCCATTCATTGCATGAATTCTCACCTGAGGGTTTTCTAAAAATAAAAAGAATCCCAAAGTGAAGGCAAATTGGCTAGCCAGAAAATAAGAACGATCCCAAAGCAAGCAAACAGGCTCTGAGACTTGAAAATGCATCATAAGATCGTACAGGAAAATGTGCCATATCACATGTTGTCTGAGGATTTATCTGCCCAGACAAAACCACCCAACACAGACATCAAGTCCAAGACTCACCCAAAAGTGCCTGCCATGATTCCTCAGCAAAAATTCTTGCTTGATAATGTCAATGGACAGATACCAGGAATAACTGCCATCTCCCTCCTTTCTTAAGATAGTTCAGGAGCTCATAGGCAGTGCTTGTAGAATTGTTGCTAAATTAATTATTTAGAAGACAGCCTTAGAAGCTGCACAGTGCTGCCTACCTTCTCCTGACATCCCTTAAAGCTACTGAGCCACTAACATTGGTCACCCTGTACGTAGATTTCAGACAAATGTACAACTGGGCCCTCAGGAAAACACACCTAAAAACCAGCCACGTTTTGAATGTATGAATAATAAGATGGAAAATCCAACTCAGAAGCATCACTTCTGCATTTCAAGACATCTCAGCGCCCATTTCTATGCCCAAAGAGCCCACAAATCCTGCACAGGACAATGTGAATGCTGGTCGAGGGAAGGTTTGCTGCAGGGCAGCCCATTTGAGCAAACGCTCACACGCCAACCTCTCGTGCCCCCCACGTGCTCTTTGTCAGAGGAATGGAAGGATTTCGTGTTTGCAATGAGCAAAACTGCCCTGCAGCCTAATTGTAGGAAGCACAATGTTCCTCTGCTCGCTAAGAAACGAAGGAACGAGCAGCCCTGAGACATCTCCTCTGATGCAAAGATGAGCTCAGTGGAACTGACTTTCAGGCCAATAAAAGGATGCTCTGGAAAAAGCCACATATTACTGCAGGCTCAGTGGCCAAGGTTTAATTTAAATCGATATCTGCAGCTTTCAGCCGTGCTACTAACTGCAGCAGCTGAGGACATCCAGCAGCACCGGGCACAGCAGCACTGAGCAACGCTCAGCTCCTGCAGCTCCCGAGATGAGCTGCCCAGCCTCAGCCTCCTGATGAAACACAGCCAACCAAGCCTGTTTGCCGAGGCTTAGAAACACCACATTTACAGTACTAAGAAAGAAGACAAGAATCAGATGCCCAATTCACATTTGCGACCTAAAATGCAAGGAACTTCTGATTTCAACTCACCCCGACCCCCTGCTGCAGACCTCCAATCCCACACCCCAAACAGAGCCTGGCTCCCCCCAGCCCACATTTGCAGAATGGGCCACTGCTGCTCCCAAAGGTTTTTTCCCCCTCTTGCAACAGGGAAAAAACAGGCAGCTTACAGACAAATGCAGGAAGAGTATGCATTCAAAGCGACAGAGTAAAGGTGGGCACACAAGGAACTGGACTCGGTAATTTTAGCTCCATGCGGTACAAAAGTGGCTGCTGCTCTTTGGATTGCTCGTTTGCTTTTGGCACAATTACGGCGATATCGCACTCACTTCGTTTTTAAAAGAACCTGGTAACACCAGGAGCAACTGGAATGAGATGAAACCAGCAGGAGCAGGAGGAGAAAGCAAGAGTTTTTCTGAAGAAGCACTTTAAACCCTCAGAACCCCAAACTATGTTAAATCTGGCACAGCACAGAACTGAATAGCCCAGACAATTATTTCAAAATGAGTCGAAAACATAGGAAGAGATACAACCTGTTGGAGCCACAAATCATGGACAAGAGGGGGAAAGCGAACGCTTTTGGTTTAATTTGGGGGTATTTCAGTAGGTGTTCAGCTAGCAAAGATAAATATTTTTAAAATTGCCATAGAAATGGGGAAGCGAACACACTCTGCGGCACAATCCAAAGTGAATTAATCGAGGCTCTAGGAGAACACGTGCAGCTCCCGAAATAGCAAGCTCCTGAAGGCAAGAACGGCATTTTTACATCTTGCACAATCCCAAGTTCCCAGCCACAGTTTTGGACGCATCTGTGTCACCCCGCTCTTCTTTCATCTAAGGCGTAAGCAAGTTTGAAAGGGATTTTGACATGAATTTCAAAGTACATCAGGAAGCAGGAGGTATCTCAATTGCACACAGTCCCTATGTCAGGAACACACTCTGAAAGGGCCTCGCATCCAGAGCAGCACCCACCAAGCACATTGCCAGAGCCACAGTCCTCTTCTCAAAGGTTTTTATCAGGGTTTGGACCAAACCTCCTGGCCCTGATGCCTCCCACAAGCTGCTGTAGCTATCCTCACCCCACGCCACAATTTGGAAGCAAAGGGCTTTTGGTTTATCTGCGCTCAGCCTTGTAAATGTGTTAGGGCAAAGCCTGAATCGATGCTGTACAATAAAGCCTACAATGACTAAATACACAGGGAAAAGGACTTCCCTTGGATGCACAGCTCTGTTTACACAGAAAGTGGGAACCCTTTTCCAGACATGCTCAGTCACATCCTGTGGAAACGGCTCAAGTTGGCAGGGAGGAGAGCAAGCTGAGCTGCAGCCCCACAGCCTTTGGAAGCCCTGAAAATGTGTATTTAAAAGTCAGTCGCGTTCTGGGAAAGCGCAGGGAACTGAGCATCCCTGTCTCCACACAAAGCATTCCTGGGTTTCTCCAGCAGCCAAACAGAGGAAACTCAAGCCCCAGTGACTATAGGCTCAAGTGAGCTCTGTTTTCAAGTTCTACGTGCTGCTGTGGATGAGACTAAAGCAACATACGTGAAGAAGTACAATAACACAACCGTGCTGCATACTGCTTTTCAACCTCAAGCGCTTTGCAGAGAATTTCACTTGCCACTGTGGAAAAATTGCTGCTTGGGTGGAGCCACCTATCAGATAACTATCAGGTGACACAAGAAGAAAAACACACAGGCATCTTCACTATGCAAAATCACCCAGGATTTGTTCAGGCTGCCTCCACTGGAGAAGCCCAATGAGATTTCCCCAGGGAACCCTGAGGGACACAGCCTAAGGGAAAGCAGCAGCATTCTCCCCCTGTTCCAGCACAAGCGTAAGGAAAACAAAGGAGAATTGAGCAATAAGGAATAAGGAAATGTGGAAATAGCTGGAAACTTGGGAGAAACTCACCACTAACACCTGGCTCAGGGGGTTTGGTTCTCCAGATGGACAAGTTCCCTGAGCCCAGGCTGGAGGTGCTGCACTGTGCCATGCACCAACGGGGCACTTTGCGAGGACATTGCAGCATCATCAGCAGTTCAGGGCTTTGCAAGGCCACCTCCAATGCAATATATTGATCCAGGCTCCAGGATGCGAGTGATGACAGGAGGTGGCTGCTCTATCATTACGCTCGGGTTCCAAATTTAGGTCAGCAGCATCTCAGATGTAATGCGTTTTAAGCAGATTCACAGCCCTTTAGTAAAGGGAAGACTTCTACCAAGATGAAAGCTATCTGTCCACACATATAGTTACAACTCTTCCGCCAAAGCTCTTCCAGCTGTAGCATAAGCCAGTCTTACTAACGATAATTAAATCTATTTGACTACAAATGACACCCCCAGCACTCAGTGGGTTATCTTACAAACACAAAACAGCCCTACGTTACACCATACTACAGATGCATTTCAGTTGAACAAGGCTTTGCCGACTTCTCTTTTGTTCTCCCTCTCAACACGAATTAAGTTTGGCTCACACTGAGGCTCCGCTCCTGCTCACAGCTTCTAGAAACGCAAAGCCTGAGCTCCAAAGCCTGGAGCAGGGCCCTTCCCTCGCAGGGACACAGCTCCGCGGGGCTGCGGCAATCAAGAAGAGCCGTTCCCACACCACAGGCAGGAGAACATCAGCTGCGAGACAATGGGGAGCGATGCAGAGCTGAGGGACACGCAGCCCAGCACAGGGCTGCCTCCACGGGAAGGACTCGGAGCACGGCACAAGCAGGCCACGAAGCGAGGTGTGAGCTGCTCAGCGTGGGAATCCGCAGTTATTTGCTGCTCTGGGAGCCTGGCTGAGGCTCACCTTTGTGTTGGCACCGATAGACCTCAGTGCCCCCTCGGGGGACAAGGAGCATCACAGCACAACTCAGCATCACCCGACTGCCGCTTTGGGGCGGAACCCCGGGCTTTGATCCCCAAAAGAGCCCCCCAGAAACGAGGGGCTGAGGACGGAGACCCTCAGCACGGCGACAACACCCCTAGGGGGAGGGAGGCTCTGCCCTAAATATTCCCTCGTAAATAAAGGGACGCGGACGGGGCCGGGGCTCAGCCCCATACGGGACCCTCACGAAGGGGCTCAGCCCCCGCACGGCGGCCTCAGCCCCACACAGGATCCTCAGGGGCTCGGCCCCACACGGGGCCCTCATGCTCGGCCATCACCCCCCGCAGGGCTCGGCCCACCCCAAGGGGCCGCTCCCTGAGGAGGGGCCGCTCCCGCCCCGCGGTCGCCGCTCACCTGCTGGGCCAGGCCGGGCCTAGGCCAGGCCGAGCCGAGCCCTCACGGCAGCCGGTGCCGGGGCCGCCGCGTCGCCGGGGTGACGGCTCGCACCGGCGCCGCCATCTTCCCTCAGCGCCGCGGCAGCCGCCGCTCTGGCCGCGGCAGAGAGGACACTGCACATGCGCCACCCGGCCCTGCCTCACGTGATCACGGAAGAGGGAGGAGCAAATAGTCACGTGGGGAAGAGCGCCATGTTGGGAAGGTCAAGCCGCGCCGCCGTGAGCTCTTTGCGGTGGGAGTGGGTTGCCATGTTGAGTGCGTTCCAAGGGGGCACATGGGCCGTCCCGCCGCCATGTTGGGAGGGGAGGCAGGGCGAGGCCGCCATATTGGGAGAGAAGGGCAGCTGTGAGGGGAAGGTTGGCAGGGTAGTTCCCGGGCTGCGGGTGCACGGTGCGGTGACTCTGTGCAAGGCCCGGCAGAGCACCAGAGAATACAGCTTCTGTTTCCTTTTGGAAAAAAGCCAGAGGATGGGTAAGAACAGCCTGATGATGCACCCTTTCCTTCCATTCCTCATGCAGCTCCGTTTCTCCTGTGTGACCCATAGGCCTGTGGCCACCCAGGCTTTCAGGCCTCAGCCAAAAGAGCAGAGATTTGAGGATGTGGACACCAATGAGAGCTGCTGCAGGGCCACGTGTGCCACTCATGCTTCTATAGACAGCATCCCTCAGCAAAACTACTGAGAGGATTCCAGGGGTGCCCTTCCCTGCCTTCAGGATGCTGGAGGAGAGGAAGGCTGGTATAGGGCAGGAGCCAGGACTCACCACAATCTGTGTATTTTTCTGCTTTTAGTTTTTAGGAAGCTGCCTGCCATCTGCTAGCAAGGTGCAGCTCACAGATGGGGTGTCTACCTGGTGTGTTGAGGAAGTTTACAGGATTAAGGTACAAAGGAAAGCTACCGTAACACATTGTCTGAACATTGCTATTTTAGGGTGCTGGAAGAGGCATTGAACTCTGTAGTGTGTGGATCTCTGCTCCACAGAGCTGATCCCTGTACATTTCTGTCCTTCAAAGCCCAGAGTGGTGTGTGAGTGCATGAAGAGTGGGACAAACAGCTCACCTTTCAGGGAGATAAGCCTCATAAATTCAAGTTGGATATTAGGAAAAACTTCTTCTTAGAAGGAGTAGCGATAGATTCGAACAGCCTGCCCAGGGAGGTGTTGAGTCACCTTCCCTAGAGGTGTTCAGGAAACATGGAGATGAGGCTCTGAAGGACATGATTTGGTGGGCATGGTAGGGATGGTTGGACTTGATTATCTTAGAGGTCTTTTCCAACCTTAATGATGCTATGATTCTAGTGAGTCTTTAGCAAGAACTGAAGGCTTTGAGTTGAAGCTATCCTTCCTGCTGCTCAGGATGATGCAAGCACTGAGGGTTGAGATGTAAAGTGAGATAACTAAGGATGACAGAAAGACACACAGAGGCCCTCCAATGAATTTCTCTCCTCACAGCACCCAGACAAAACCCAATCAAAGCTAGACGTCGGTCAGAGCTTTGCCAGGCTTTGAAGGTGCTGTGGTGGGAGCAGCCCTATCCCCACTGCTGGACTGACTGCAGGCGTTGCGGTGAGAGGTAAGCCTTGCTAAAACTTGGATTCCTGCTCCGCCCAGAGGGTGACATGCGTGCGTTATCCGTGTCCCTCTCCCTACCGCCGGTCCTCCCGCCCGCCAGGGGACGCCAGCGCGCCGCCCTCCCCGCCGCATGCCCTCCCCGCCGCACGTGGCTTCCCGCAGTTGGCCACCACGCATGCGCCGCGGTTCACCGTCCCCGGGGCCACCCGCTGCCTCGCAGTGCGCAGGCGCAGTGGGCGTACGCCGATTGGCAGAGGCCGTCGGGGCGCAGGCGCACGGAGGAGAGGGGTGGGGCGCGCATGCGCGGGTCGTGGGCTGGCGGCGGCGGCGGCGGAGGGGAATTAAAATGGAAGATGAGGAGGTGGCCGAGAGCTGGGAGGAGGCGGCCGACAGCGGGGTGAGGGCGGCCCCCGGACGGCTGAGGCGGAAGAGGGGGCGTAGAGGGAGGAGTGGGGGACGAGGCGGCGGCTCCTGAGGAGGGGGCTGGCCGGGAGCGGCCGGTAGGCCTCTTAAAGGGGCCGCGGCCTGGACGGTGCGGGGCTGCGGCAGGGGTGTGGAGCCGTGCCCGGTCCGCACCGCGACCTCTTGGCCCAGCGGCGGGGTGGGAGGACGCGGCCGCTGCTGCCTCGCCTCGGACCTGACTCAGCACGCTGTCTCAGCGCTCCTGGGGCTGTTGGTAGGGCCCTGAGTGCGGTGAGGAGCTTGGGGCCCCTCCTGGGCAGCCCCCTGCCTCCGATAGGCAGCCTCGTGGCTTGTGTTTGGGTCCTCTCGTGCTGAGAGGCTGCAGACAGTTTCTGCATGCTTCCCTTGCATAATAAAACAGTAACTTTAGCAGTAGTGTGGGCAGGTGGTGTGCAGGGGGTTCGTTACTGGGCAGCCCGAGAAAGAGAATTGCATCTGTAGGGTGAGCTGCTGTTGTGGGGAATTTTGTGGGCTCGTTGACGTTCAGAGGGCAGAAGGACACTGTAACAATTGGCTCTGCAGCAAGAGGACGGCTTGGCTCTGGTCAGCGACTGCTGGAGGAGTTGGGTTACAGCTGGGGAGCAGGGTGGGGGCAAAATAGAACCTGTAATCCAATGCCCTCACCTGCAACGTGCCAGGGAGGGCTGGTTCTGCTGCTAGCACCATGATCCTGTGATAATGGGAAACCTTGTGCAGGATGGTGGAGTTAATTCAAGTGCTCATTAAGTCGTTCCATGTAGAGACATTGCTTGTGGTTGGGAGCTGATAATAGCTGAGCTCTAGAGTAATGGTTTAAAATTGCAGGGCTGCTCAAATCCCAGGCACCAGTTGTCTGTCTTGTTTGTCCTCACAGCTTGTACCTTTTGGTGTTCTTTCAAAACCCTTAGAAGGGAAATCTCATTGCCAGTCCTTTCGAAAGTCCCTTTCCAGCCAGTCCCAGCTGCAGAGACGTTGCACTTGTGCCGCTCAGTGGAGAGCAGACAGATTTCTTTAGGAGCTGACACCACACTTGCAGCTGCTTTTGCAGTTGTCCAGGCTTTGAGTGTCTGTAAAAGCACATGGAGTAAGGAGAAAATTGAGCTGTCTCCAGTGGGAGTTATTATTATGCAAGAGAAGAGATGGAAGCTGTCTTCTAGCAGCCAAGATATTTTAGAAAGGTCATGCTGCAGCCTGCAGGAAGGCGGCTCTCTGCCCTGCTGATGGCTACAGGAAGTTTAAGCTGGGATGGACCTGTGGGGAGGTGGACCTGCTCTCACCTGGCTTTCTGCTTGAAACAAGCAAGTGCTACTGGGGGCTCTCTGAGTCACTACAGCAACTATTGCTGCCACAGTCAGATTCTGAAAAGGGGAACAGTGCAGGAAGGGGAGCAGACAGCGTGACTGACATCAGTTGTTAACAGTTGAAATATATTTGAGGGGCACCTGCTTGTCTTATTAACAAACCTGCTGCAGTGAGCAGGCTTGAGATCTGCTGCATTAATGAGGTGGATTTTCTGTTGAAAGCATAAGTGAAAAACTGTGCAGGGAGAGCTTATGAGTTGGCCTGCCACTGTAATCGTAGTATTGTTTTTGTCTTAAGGAGTTTGCTTTGGCTTCTTTCACCTATATCTTAACCTGGCATGCATTTGAGACAGAGCCTAACTTCTAGATATGATAGCCATGGTCCAGAGGAGTATGCAATAAAACAAAGATAAAACGTACCATGCCAAGGAGCAGCTTTAACTGTATTCTAAACACTAAGCAGTTGTGAACCTGACTAGTTATTCTTCAGACCCTTCAGCACATATTTGAGGAAACAGGAGAAATGTAGCAAAGGAGATCCACGGTTCTGAGTATGCAGCTTTCTAATAAGCCACATGAGAGTATTCTATGGAACAGAAAGGATGCTGAGATCTTTAATGCTCATCCTTCCCTTTGTATGTGTGCCTCTTGGTGCTAGGCTCCTAAATCAATAAGACTCCAGATCTTGAACAGTGTGCTTCTCAGCAAGAGGCAGTTTTGGGCTGGGCAGAGGTGCTGTGGCTTCCTTAGTCATTATGGCAGCTCATTTAGCTTTTGTAGATTTGACTTTCAAAACAGACAGTGCTGAGACCTTAATTCGTTGAAGGGAAGCTGGTGCCCTTTGAAAGGGGAAAAGCCCAGATACCTGATACAACTTATCTTTTGGTCTTGATCAGTCAAAGTAGCTATAAAAAAGATAGTCGATTTATTCTTTTTCTTAATACGGCTTCTGTTTGTCTTCTAGTTTTGTGTCATCAGAATTACCCGGCGCTTGGCAGCTCAAGGAGCAGCTTGTTTGGTATGTGCCACCCCGAGTGACCATACACTAAGCAGAAACCTCTGCTCCATTAGCTTCCTCTACCCCAGGAATTTTGCAGGCAGGGGGGTGTTATGTGTGAGTTCTTTGTACCAAGCTGATGCAGCAGAACTTTGTGGGGCCAGGAGATCTGGCTAACGAGGCTCTGTATTGTGCAGCTGCATGGTGTGCAGGTATTTGAAAAGTCTGAAATGGAGAGGTTTCGTTTGTCAGTGAGTTATAGGGGGGAACTGGTGTGTGAGTAACGAGTGAGCTGTCCGGGGTTGTCTAAGAGACGTGTGGCAGGATCGAAGTGTGAGGCATCAAAGACACAGCCTGGGTTGGTAACCACAAATATGACTTAATGCATTGCTCATTTCTCTTTTGTGTGGCCTACGTGGCTCTCAGGAAGAGGGAAATAACAAGAGGGAGGCATGTTTTTGAGCCTGTTTACCTGGTTAAACTAATCATTGCACTTCAGATGGGAAGCCATGCTCCAAAACTGGAGTGGAATCCCCATGTCCGTGGATCACAGAGAGCTGGGGGTGTGTGTGGGCATGGAGATTGTCTGCTGGCGTTGCTGTGCTCTGGGAGGGCCTGATGCTTGCAGAGCTCCTTTCTGCCTTCTCTGCACGGATTGATGTATAAGTGATAGGTGGAAGCAGGCTGGGCTTCCTGCTTTGGATTTCACCCTTCAGCAGAGGCAGGTGAATCATTGGTTGCGAAGGGTTGCATCTGGGTTTTGGCTGGTGTTACTTCTGTTGCTAAATGTGATCAAAGTACACAGAAGTCAAAAGGGAAGTATTTCGGAGCATAACGCTGTGACCTCCAGCCCGTGTAGCCTGCTAACTCCTTGTGTGATCAGAGGACAAGTCAGCAGGGTTTGGGCACTCTTTCCTTGCAGAGTAGGGCCGTGCCTTGGAGAAAAGCCCTGAGGATAACCAGTGCTTTCTGCTGTCAGGAGGAAGCACCAGGAGGGGCACGGGGTCGCTGTGATTTCTGTAAAACATTGACCAAATATTTGCTCTAGGTATTTGTAATTGGTCAAAAATCTTGAAACTAGGAAACAAAACTTTCTGTTCCTCAACGTTGCCCAAGCAGAGACTGTTTGATAAGAAAAGAGCTTCGCTGGCTAGGAATAAACAGGCACCTTAATGCCACAAAGCCAGCATCTGCCGTGGGATGTTGCTGTGAGGCAGCATCACCTGGTAGCAGTCTGTGTTTGCTGCCAGTTTTAGCAGCACGACCTTGATGAGCATCTGCCTGTGCCTCTGAACTGTGATGGTGGGGAGGGAGAAGAAACTGCAGCCCTCTTAAATGCTTCCCCCTCTGTCGTGCCTCTGCCTGGGTAAGGAGGAGGGATCCCTTGCCAGACTTGCACCTGAAAATATTCTTGTGTTTTGTAGCTGCTGAGAAGCATTACCTACCTGTGGAAGATATAGATGCCACGCAGCTAGAAGGAGCTGCAGCTTTCTTGGCATCATGTTGGGTACGGTCCACTGCCAGGATTATCGTAAGCAGAGTAACTTGGCAAATTAATTAATGGAGCAGTCTGCCTCCCACTAGCCTGAGGAATTGGAATGTTCTAGTAATTAACAGATGATTTATATATCTTCAGAGGAAAGAAATGAGTAGCTAGCGAGGAGTCAGTTTGCTACCTGGGGATTGTCTGCTTCTGCTCTCACTTGGGGGTATTCTCAGGGTACCTAGCGGTGCTTGTGCTCAGCAGATGAGGCTCCCACTGCACAGATGTGGGAGGATGCAGCTCCACACTCATTCCCTCTTTCAGGGTTTGACCTCACACTCGGTTATTTGGCAAGGTAGCAGGTTGTATTCAGAAGTATCCTCAGCAAATACATCAAAGAGCGTGGTTAATGTTTTTCCACAGCTGTGTATTTGAAATGTTATCAGCTTTTGAAGAGAGTACAGCTTCCTCTATCAGTAGCAGTTCTGAGCTCCATTGTGGCCTACTTGGCGAGTATCTCCTCTGGATCTCTGTAAAGTGACTGGATTTTATAGGCAGAGAGGAGGAATCCTGCTGGTGTAAGGGATTTGGAGGAAGCTGAAGTCTTTGCTTCTGCTAAAGCATTGTCATAGTTACCCAGCAAACCTGGAAGAAAAACTGCCAGCAGTTACTTTGTTATTCCTTTCCCCCCAGCTTGGGCTTGCTGCCTTTTAGACCATTCAAAGGTCTTTTGCTGGCAGCTGTCTGAAGGGTAATTATTTACAAATATCTGACATACTGTAGTTATCCCAACCAAGTGCTTAAGGCAGCAGTCAGGGTTAACTTGGGGTTCTCTGCTTGTGCCTCCCTGCAAACTGTGATTCTGTGAGTCTGTCTCAGGAGGGTTGGGTCTAAGTAGGTTTGTTTGCCATCCTCACCTAATTGCTTTCCAGGAGGTACGCTGCGATCCTTCCATGTGTTGCTGTTTTTTGTCTGGGGTGGAAAGCTGGTTGTGATGGGTCTGGAGCTCAGCTTCCATTACATCCTCATCTACCAATGCGGCTTAAATGTCAAAGAACAGTGTCTTCTTCATGCTGTCTGCTGGGTCCCTTTTAGCATCTAGACATAATAGCACTAAAAATAGTTTGTTGAGATTCTTTGCTAATCTTTGAGAAGGGTGTTTATAGAGCACGGGGCCGTGAACGATGCTTAACTTTTGGTTTCAAATATGCTTGTTATGGAAATAAAAGCTAGGAGAGACTCCTTAATGCATTCGCACCATCAGAAGATTAATAATTGGTTTTGTACAATGTGACCTGTCCAGCTTGGTGTCCTTGAATGCTGTGTGGGATCACGCCTCCTCTGAGCGCATGCCTTTCGCTTGTTGTAGTGCTTCTGGCACTTGTGCCATAAGTCAGGTCCTAATTTTATCTTGTTATCCACAGCTCGATGGCAAGGCAACATGAGAGAGAGCAGTGCAAGCAGAATGACATCAGCAGGCAAACAGATCTGCTGTTTCTGCTTCTTGAGCTTGTAGCTGTGTGCAGTGTGACCCCCGTTGTGATCTGCCAACTGTGTGTCTTACTAATGCCTGGGGTTGCTTTGGTGATCAAGGGCTGCCCATTTGAATTGATAATGCTCTCCAAATCTCCTTCATGTCTATAGTATCACAAATCATTATGGTTGGAAAAGACCTCTGAGATCAAGTCCAACTGTCAGCCCATCACCACCATGCCCACTAAAATATTAAGCATCAGGAGTTTGCAGTGATGTGGCTTTTGCGTAGGAAAATACAGCATCAGTCTCCTCATGTTATAGCTGCCAGAGGGGGTGAGAGGCAGCAGAAATGCCAAGTGCTTGGTAGTTGTAGGAAAGAGTGAAAATCTGGGTGGTGAAGGGCTCGCTTGGGGTATACTGGTGGTAGGTTTTGAAGGATTCCTTGGAACACCCTTGCATATAGTGGGTAAATTAAAGATGTGTTTCTTTCTGGACAAGGAAGCTGTAGATTCTGGCAGCAGAGGATGTAGACAGGACGTCCCTGGTGCATGAGAGGTTGAAGAGCTGCCCAGCAGCACTCGATCACTGTGACAGTTGCATTAATCAGAGTGTTTTTCAGGTGATGGGGTTGAAATGACGCTTTGCAATTACAGGATCTGGCCATCTGAGGTAAAGAACGTGACGTTAGCCCCAGGACTGACTCACAGAGCCTACAGGAATGCAGAAACATGGCTTGGGTCAAAGCCACCTCTCCTCTGCCAGGAAGGAAGAGAGGAGCAGAACTGGATCTCCCTTATGGCTCGCTGTGCCATGGGCAGTGCGTTGTACAGCCAACATTGGGTGCTGTGGCTGAGGGTTGGTGTGCTGCTTCTGCTCTCGGTACTTGCTGTATGGCATTGGAAAAATCCTCCTTGTGTTATGAATGAGTGGAGATGCTTGTGACTTTGCTCCCTGCACCCCTCACCAACTTGTGAGGTATTTATGGGGAGATATTTAAGGAAGCTTCATTCCAGACAGCCCTGGGGTCGGGGGTGCTGCCACGTATTTGAGTTTGAAAAACTGTTCTATAGTAGGATGTAACCTCTACTGGTGGAGGGTGGACAGATGAGCTAACCCCCTGGCCTTGGTTTGGTTGTCATTGTTTGTTGCCATCCTTGGCCAGGATATCCGCTTCCGTGCTGCCTTCCGGGCTGGCCATTCCTCCATCCATGTGGGCAGGAGGTTCCGTCCTCCTGAGCAACATTGAGATGGGATTTTCCTCTGAAATTCGAGTCTCCTTGAGAAGGAAGGAAGCTGCAGGTGTGTTTGCCCTCAGCAGGGGGGTTCAGCTGAGATTTGGCCTTCGGCTCAATGCTGTGTTGTATTCCTAGGATACAACTGTGGCCTCCTCATACAGAGCTGGTTAGAAAATTCAATCTCTCACCCAACAGAATTTTTTCCTGAACAACTCAGAACCGTCTTTTTCTAGATGGAGGATACTGTGGGCTGCACGTCCACGAGTAGCACCATACTTTGGCACCGTGTCGTGACTTGCATTCATTCCCTGCTCACTGGGGAGCTGCTGTGCAAAGAAGTGTTGGGCTGAGGGTGTGGGGAGTGTAGCTCCTTGCCAGGCTGTGCATGCTTCTTGACAGCAGGGCAGGCTTTGCTGGCAGCAGGCTTGTAGTGTAGTTAAACAGATTGACCTGAAAAGCAGTGTGACTGCATCCTGCCAGGAGCTTGACCTTTCCTGCAGCATTACCAGTTATTGGCTGGTGAAACTGGGACACTCCCAGGTACTTTTTTCCCTCTTCACTGGTGGTTAAATAAAACACATTGCTGTTTTGGAGGCTCTTTTATATGATCAGCAGTCATGGGGATCTGAAGATAATGGTGAGGTGCAGCTTGCTGGGATAGGTTACTCAGAGGTTGCAGGGGCTGAGAGCTTTATTTAGCAGAGTTTCTCTGTATAATTGCTCCACATGCAAAATGTAAACACCTTTGGTAAGGTGGGTGCAAGCTTTCAACAGAGGTCAGCAAGCTTAAAGCCACACTTGGCTCTCAGGAGTAATGAAGACGTCTTTCCGCGTGTTGATTGACTTGGCAGCTCTGTTGCAAAAGCAAAGGAGAAGTATAGGAGGAAAAAGCACGGTTGGGTAGTGCAGCTCGGTGAGTCTCTGGGTGCAGGTTGGGCAGGGCAGGGATGTTTTGGTGAAGGCGGGTTCTTGCAGCAAGCAGCAGGAATGCAGACCTGCCGGCTAGTCCTCGGGATGGCTGCAGACCCTGGGTCTGAGCTGCTGTGGGTTGTCCCAGCTGCTGCTTCCAGGGATTCTCTGGCAGGGAGGTCTGGTGCCAGTGCCCACTCCATCTGGGAGCACCTTGCCGAATGTTTCTGGGGCTTTCTTCTGCCCATGAGAGAGCTTTCTTACCAGCTGAAGTTCTGAAAATGAAAACTGCCCTCCAGGGGAGATGAGATGAGCTCCTCGCGGCTGCCATTCCACCCTGCTCTGCAGCTTCAACCTGCTGTAGGTGTATTCATGCGTACAGTGAGTGCAGTGGCTTTGCTTTCCTCTGCCTCTCGGTTAGCAAGTCATCCTCGGATTGAGGGGTGTTCCACCTCTGCCTTTTACAGTAAGGCATCGCTGTATCGAGGAGGGAAACGAAAGGTGTTTGCAGACAGATTGATGCTCTGATCTCAAAGACGAGCCTTCATGTTTTTATTTCTTCCTCCTTCCTCTGTAGGAGATAGACAGACGGTTGGAAAAGAAGCTGAAGATCACACAGAAGGAAAGGTAACTATGCTGTGCGGTGTCAGTGGTGAGAAATGAGGAATCTGTGTCGATGCCACTAGGGGGCCCCTCCGATCTGTAGCAGAGTCATGGAAAGATTCTTGGGAGTGATTTTATTTCAGAGCCGGGTCTCCCAGTCTGGCTATAGCTCCAGCTATGATGAAGCCATTTAAGAAAAAGACACTCACTGGAAGAAATGAGTGAGTCAGGTAATCGCAGCTCATAGCTTAAATTGGCTCACTGTGTCTTGCATCAGGAAGACTTAATTTTCCTGCTTGTTTTGGGTTGGAGTGGAGGTGTGTTTGTTATTGCCTCCTAGCACAGATATTTCTAATCACTTCTGATGCATCGTTTTGTTTGTTTGTTTCCTTTTGATTGTTAACATGCCACTTAGGGTCATGGTATTGCTTCTCTGGGATTCCCACACCCACACAGCAAAAGGTCAGTGGGAACTGAAACAGGTTGGGCCCAGGCTGGCCCTAAGGCCTGCCAAGGGATGGAATTAAGCTGCTTACACCAATATCTTTGAAGATGCGTAAACACTTTTTTGGGAAAATCTTTAGTGAATCAAATCAAAAGTGAGGTTGTCTCTGCTCAATGTCTCCTTTGGTTGAGTTTAAAGATGCTGAACGCAGCAGAGGTTGGTGTTTTCTGTCTCTTGCTGAGCCAATCTGCAAACTTGCAGATTGCCACTAGTTTAGGGTTACAGATATAACAAGGTCTCTAATTATTACAGGCTGCCTCTTGGTCATGGGAATGACATCTGACCGTGAGGAATTCACACACAATTAAAAGCGTGCTTGCAGTAAAAATAACTACTGATCAAACGTGTTTTCGTTTGTTTATTGTTCATATATATATATTTTTTTTAAACAGTAGAAAATCCAAATCTCCTCCTAAAGTGCCGATCGTGATTCAGGACGACAGCGTTCCTTCGGGTCCCCCCCCACAGATCCGGATCCTGAAGCGGCCGGCCACCAACGGTGTGCTCAGCAACCCCAACTCGGCCACCAGACCGGCGTTCCCTGTGAAGTCCCTGGCACAGAGGGAGGCAGAGTACGCTGAGGCCAGGAAACGAATACTGGGCAGCGCCAGCCCCGAAGAGGAGCAGGAGAAACCCATTCTAGATAGGTGAGAGCAGCCTCGGCGCTGGGGGCAGGACAGTGACATCTTTGTGCGTGCTCCTTGCAGGGGGAAGGGGAGGTGTGCTCCTCGTATTGTAAAATGGGGCCAGCCAAGGGGAAAGGAGCATTTTGTTAGTAAACACAGCAACCTACGGTTCAAATTTTTGGCAGCTAAAGGAAGTGCTTGTGCGCAGTAAGCCAATAAAGGTTATCTTCAATCCTTGGGAGAGCAAGCTGGGAAGATAGAGAGGAGTGCAAGCAACCAGAATTATTTTGACATGACGTTACCTTGTCTTGGCTTTGGTTTTGACTTGAAGAAGCTACTGTCTGCAGATGGGAGAGTTAAAAGTAAGCACTCTGAAATGAGTACGGGTTGTTTAAGGCCTCTCCTTTGTAGCTGTAGCGTGGGTCTTGGCTATTTGGGAACAAGACTTCGAAAACTTCAGGAAAGAAATGAAGCGTCAGTTTAGTTTTGGTCTTGTTCCCTTGTCCCAGGGAGAAATGCAGCAGGTCTGTGACAATTGTCCTGCAGCTTCCCACCAAAGCAAGTGCAGGAGTATCTGCTGAAGGCATACGTATTACATTCCACAGATATATTGCATCGTCCTCTCCTTTCTCCTTGCAGGCCAACAAGGATCTCCCAACCGGAGGACGTCAGACAGCCCAATAATGTGATTAGGCAGCCCCTGGGCCCCGATGGTTCACAAGGCTTCAAACAACGCAGATAAACGTGGGCACGAGAGGATGCTGCAGAAAGCAGGGTCAGCCGCCACGGGTCGCACTGCTGTGGCGGACAAATGGACTTGAGCAAAGGGAACTACCTGGTTTACTTGCACTGTGATCCCCTTTGCTCTGCCCACTGTGACCTCCAACCCCACGCACTGTGACCTCCCCGCTCCACGCACTGTGATCGGCAAACTGACGAGGGCTGTCCCCAGTCACTGTAAGCGGAAAGGGGAGGGGAGGGTAAAGGACTCGGACAGGTGCAAAGAGTCATGTGTGCCACTTTGGTTGAAGCTAGTGCCAGCAATAATGTTTGTTGTACTCAGAACCTGGGATTTAGGGGAAAAAAAAAGAAATGGGAAGCCTCCCCAGACACGCATTTTGTCTTCATCACTTTAAGAGCAAGTTCTGTTTCAGAGGGTATCTTTTGATTTTTTTTTTTTCCTTTTGTTTCCTGTTTGTGTATCGGATTGACTTTCAAGGGAGTGCATGGAAAGGGTTTTAACTGTTTAGTTCGTTTTAATTGAGAGAGGTAGCTAACTGTTTGAAAAGGGATTTCACTAAATTCCTGCAACTTTAGTGGTCAGGGTTTGACAAGCTTAGCTTCTTGTTCTGTGTTTCTACCACTGCCAAGCAAATTGGACTCTGGGACGCCCAGCCTTTCTGCTTGCCATGGCCTGGGAGCCAGTGGAGTCCAATGACAATGGTTTGTGTATTGCACCCGTTAAAGCTTGGCTAGTGTTTTCTGCTGGCTTGAGGAAAAAACTTTAAATACATCTTTTTGTATTTGGGGAGAAGGGAATGTCGACAGATCCCATGAAAATGCCTGCTGTGTGGTTACTGCTTGCAGCAGAGCTGAACTGCAAGGAGCTAGGGCTCTGCTGCATCTGGACGTGCAGGCTAGGAGGATAATAGTGCTGTGTGGCTCTGATTTGCTCCATGAAATAAACCCATGGCGAAGAGCTGTGTTCCGTCCAGCCCACGTTTGTGGCTGACGTAACGGCAGGGAGCGGGACGGCCGCTGCTCCAAAGGTTGAAACCGAAGTGGCTTACAATGGACTGAAGGCTCTGATCTCTGTTACGGTACGAGCCGGTGCTGTACCTGATACACACGCTTCTAGAAATCACAGACATCGGGGAACAAAATGTGCTCGATCAAGTCCGGAAACCTCCCCATCGTCGTACACTGTGGGTGATAACAGCCAGCTTTCTGCTAGACTTCAGGGAACGGGTTGCTCTTGCTGCTCCTGCTCCTGTGAAGAGACAGGATTTCAGGCAGCTTGCGGGCTGAGAGCTTCCCAGGACGGCAGCGGTGGAGGAGAGCCGCGAGGAACCGGTGTGTGTCACAGGATGCTATTGAACGTGGATGCTTCCCCCGTGCGCGGTGCTGTCTGTCCTAATGCACGCTAGACAAAGCTGACCTATCAATATTGCTGTCTCCAGGGATTAGATGAACACTAAGGCTCTTCTTGGAGGGGATGTAATGGCGGGTGACTTCGGGCACGGAGGCGTTTCTGCGTGTCATGAAGATCTCGACTGTTCATTCAGCTGAAATGGCCGCGGGCCGGCGGATTGCTGTGTGCTCAGTACCTAGAAAATTACTGTTGTTGGCTGTCAGAGGATTATTCTGTACGGGTGCAGTGTTGCCGGATGCTTTGTGCTTGGCAGATTTGATAAATGAGCAAACCTGATGCCTTCTGCCTGAACAGAAGTGACTGTGCCATGCCACGTTGTATGGGGAAACTCCCATCCGGAAAGGCGTGGATGGAAATACGGCTTAAAAAAAAAAAGGTAAAATAAAACTACCTGTGTACAAAAAGATGGCATCTGCTAGAATGTCGGTTGGCTCATTGACCCCATGTCACCCTCCACGCGAGTCCCTGGAGCCTTGAGTGACTGGTGAAGGAGGATGGCAAGGTGGGAAGGGCAGAAGTCTTGTCCCACCAGGATCCCGACCCATCTCCGTGGCTTTAGAAGCTATAATCTTGCTGCTTACTGAGCTCCCTCTCAGGCTGGAGGCATCTGTGGAACCGTGTTTTTTTTTTTGTTGTTGGTTGGTTGTTTTGGGTGGGTGGGAGCAGGAGGGGAGAAGGACATTAGCAATAACTGTAGTCGCCGCACCTTTCCTTAACGATCGCTCGATAGCTTCGATTCCAGAAGGCCAGCGGCTGGCAAAACAACCCCAACCCCAGCTCCTGGCGTAGCTCCCGCTACCTTGCCAATGTTAGACGTCTCCTCCCGTCCGTCAGGTGCCTACCACCCCTTCTCCTTGCACACCCGACCTTGTTCTCCAGCACTGACCGCGCGCCGATGCCTCAGCCGTGGCGGCTGCTCCCGACCTGCGGGCAGGGCGAGACGGCGGTCCCGGGGCACGCGCCTTCCTCCGGGGAGGGGGTGGGGTGGGGGGGGGCCGAGGGCTTCTCCCGCCGCCCTGTCAGAGCGCGCCCGAGTATGCAGAGAAACATTTTATAAATTGTATTTTCAATAAATGTGTTTAAACTTTTCACGGCGTGGTTCCGTCTCGTCGCTTGGCCCTGTCCCCTCTTCCCCTTTCCCAGCTCCTGCTGTCTTCAGCGGCATCCATCGTCCGCAGTTGGCCGTGGTAGCCTTGGTGTCACCCTGAGGGCTGCCCTCCGTGGTTGTGAGGTGTCATGGGTGGGATGAGGGACGTCTGTTCTCTTTGGGCCGCGAGGGTTGGGTGCGTGGGAAGGGAACGCAGAATTTCCAAGCTCAAGTGTGGGGAGAAGGAGAATTTGGGCTTGATTTTTTGTGGTGGTTTGGGGCTGGGCTGCCCTGCGTCCCGTGCTCAGTAATGTGAAGAGAGGCTGTGGGGCTGCCTGGCTGAAGTGGGGAGGAGCAGGACTGGGTCATTTCTTAACGCTTTTATTATTATTTTCATGTGATTTAGGGGAAAAATGTGCCTTCGGTGCGTGCCCCGGGCTTTGCGGCCGACCGCTGAACGCAGTGCACCTCCCGGCCGGCAGGGGGCGCAGTCGCGAAGCTCCATGCTCAGCACGCACCGGAAGTGCCTTCCCTCCTCCCCTCTCCCCGCCCCGGGGCGGGCGGTACCATAGAGGCGCCGGCGCCCTTCCGTCGTGCTGGCGGCCATGGCGGAGGACTACGAGGCGGTGCTGTGCGTGAAACCGGCCGTGCACGTCTACCGAGTGCCGCCGAGGGCCTCCAACCGCGGCTACAGGTGCGGTGCGACGCGGGGATGGGCCTGGTGCGGCCCCGGGGTTCCCGCAGGCAGCCAGGCCCCGCAGTTGGGCTGCAGGCCCTCTCAGCCTCGCTGCGAGGAGAGAGTGAGAGCCGGGGTTGTTGTGCCTGGAGAAGAGCGATGGAATCGGCAAAGTTGGAAAGGATCATCCAGTCCAACCGGCCAGGAAGGCTGCGGGAGGCCTTGTAACGGCCTTTCGGTACCTACAGGGGCTAGAGGGCAGCCGGGGGGGTTGTTTTTTGACCAGGTGTGTAGCGGTACGACCAGGGGAAATGGATCAGGGAGAAATTCTTCACCCGGAGGCGGTGATGCCCTGACACAGGCTGCTCAGAGAGCTGTGGGTGCCCCATCCCTGGGGGTGTTCCAGGCCAGGCTGCAGGGGTCTTGGGCTGCCTGGTCTGGTGGGTGGTGTCCCATGGCAGGAGATTTCCAACGCAAACCGCTCCGTGATTCTATGAAAGTGGAGATATTCCACAAGGATGCCCTCCCCAGCGTAGCTTGCACTGCCCTAAAGCTGTTTTCAGGCTGGTGATCCTGCAGAAAGGGAAGTGAAACCTTTCTGCATCGTGCAGTGCAGAACTGTGGGCCTGTTCCCCAGTGCTTCTGCAAGTGGTCAGCAGATTTGGGGTGAGACGAGAGGTCTCGTGATGTGTGCTGCCCGTCTGCTGCAAGCCCAGGTGCAAGCAGGTCCCCTCACGTGCTGTCTCATGAGGCTCCGTGGTATGTTGGCATGCCATAAAATTGTCTCAGTGCTGCTGCCTGGGAACTGCAGGGCTACCCAGAGTCCAGTCACCTTTTCCTCTCCACAGAGCTGCGGAGTGGCAGCTTGACCAGCCAGCATGGAGTGGCAGGCTGCGCATCACCGCCAAGGGCAAGACCGCCTTCATCAAGCTGGAGGACAAGACCTCAGGTGAGGAGGAGGGACCACGGCAGAATGGCTTTACTGTCACCCCTGGGTGGCACTGAGCTGTTGGCAGGGCAGACCTCAGCATGGTGTTGCTGGAAGGCGGCTGCGTGTTGCTTTTTGAATCCGTCTGCTGAGTGTTAATGAGCTGGTATGTCACCTCCAGAGCGTTGTGCCATGTAGCACCAGATAATGGGAGGCTCCTTTGTTGAGCATTAGTAACTAAGCCAGGAAAAATGTTCGTGCCTACCGCTGGGGAGGCTTTATCTGGTGGAATGAAGTGATGAGGATCTGAGTTACAGCCCAAAATAAGAAAAACAGGATCTGACCGTGATTCTTCCAAGCTTCCTGTCATCACAGCAAGTCACTGCCAGTTTTTCCATCTCCTGAATTCTTAATTACCACCCAAGCTGCTGCTACAAAGGAAATGGAAAATTCCTTTACAAAGGAAATGTTTGCCCATGTCCTGCGTGCAGGCTGCTGCCTCTGTGTTCGTCCTCACAGCAAGGAGAGTGGCACTGAGGTGCTACACTGGCATGTTAACCCACACCCATTTCTTTTTTTCAGGAGAGCTTTTTGCCCAGGCCCCCGTGGAGGAATTCCCTGGCATCGCCGTGGAGAGCGTGACAGATTCCAGCAGATATTTCGTCATCCGGATCGAGGATGGCAATGGTGCGGCCCTGCTGTGGTGCTAGTGGATAGAGGAGCTGTTCTTGAAAGCACTCAGAGCTTGTTCTGAGTTCTTATTGGTGAAGGATTCGTGTGTTTGAGAGCTAGATATTCCCTGCATACAGTGGTGGATGGACAAATCGCCTCTGTCCTTTATGCTCTGTCCTTTGCTAGGAAAAAAAAAACATCTGATTTTTTTTAAGCAACTTTTTAATCTACTGCTCAGCATTAAGGACACACCTCTGTGTAGGACCGTTGCTGTGATGCCAGACTCTGCGTTGATTCATTTATACTAATTTTAAAGCTGGTTTCGCTAGGTCTGTAAACCCAATCAAGCTAAAGCAATGATGTAAACGCAGCTTTCCTAACTGAAAGCGTGGCTGCAGTTTTCTTCCAGCCTCACGTTACAGCCCTGCTGACAGTATAACACCGCTTCCCTTTCTTTGTAGAAGGAAGAAAGAAATGCAGCTCCAGTTCTAACCTCAGCCTTGCTGCCATCAGAATTCCCCTCCCAGCTCCAGCTGGAGGAGCTGACAGTCACGGGGGTGTGAAATTGGCTGTCCCCCCACTCCTGCTCTGCATCCCTGGCTTTTACACTGTTTTGCATTTCTAGCTTTTACTCTTCCTCATTCCTCAGGCCGCCGTGCTTTCATTGGAGTTGGATTTGTTGATCGAGGGGATGCTTTTGACTTCAATGTCGCTCTCCAGGACCATTTTAAGTGAGTTTGTGCCTCACCTTTTGTCCTCTTGGCTTGATGGTTTCATGTGGTGGCTGCAGGTGTTCACCCCAAGAGGTGGGGGTAAGGGAGCTGTTTGCTCCTGGTTTCCTGTGCCTGACTCACTTGAGTGAGGACGCATGGTGCAAAGAGGGTTAGAGCTTACGAGTCCTTTTCTTTTTTCTTGCCTTCCTGCAGGTGGGTGAAGCAACAGAACGAGCTGGCCAAGCAGGCTGAGAACCCTGACCAGGCACCCAAACTGGACCTGGGCTTCAAGGAGGGGCAGACCATTAAGCTTAACATTGCGGTGAGGGCTTTTGCTGGTTAAATCTACTCCAAGTGTTTTACCCTGTACACATATGCCCTGTGGTTTTGGTGATTGTCCTAGAAACTCAAAGAGAAACATCGCTAGAACCCTTCCTTTTTTCCCAGTGTATTGGGAAATGGAAGCGTGAAGAATATTCTCTTAGTCTCTTTTGTTAGCCTCGTTTATTCTAAGATCTGAAACTCTGCTTCTTAGGGCTGCAGACTCAAGCCAAGCTGTCTGCCTTCACGCTCAGCCCTCACAATCTGTTTTTCCCCGCTTCTGTGGTTCGTGGCACAAGAGGAAGCAGTGGCTTTCTGTTGAAATCCCCTTGCTAGAGGAAGCCTGGTGCAGAGCTGCTCGTGCCCACGCTGCCTGCAATGATTTGTAGAGGGGTGTCTTATGGTTCCCAGTCACAAAACCCAGTCTGTGGCTATGTGGTGGGGATTCACAGATGAAAACATGTGTGGTTAGACACCTGATGCTGCACCAGGAGGATGTAGCACAGCGGTCTTTTCCCCCAGAACAAAGCATCCGAGCTGCTGGGCTACTTGAAAGCGTTGCCTGGGAGGGAGAGGTAGAATCAAGCTCCAACTCTGGATTTAAACGTGGTGCCACCTAAAGTTTCCCTCTTCTGTCCCCTTTCAGAATATGAAGAAAAAGGAAGGAGCAGCAGGGAACGCCAGACCACGTCCTGCAGGCCCTGGGGGCCTGAGCTTGCTCCCCCCACCTCCAGGAGGAAAATCTTCCGCTGCAACTCTTCCTTCTGGAGAGCAGCTGCCATCTTCGCTCCCCGCAGCCATCCGGCTCCCCGGAACCCCCATCACAGGTCTGTGTCTTACAAAACTATAAGCTATAAGGCTCTTTAGATTCAGTTTTAACTCTCGAGGAGCATATGGAAAGACCTTGACGTTCCTCTTGAGCTCCTGCAGGAGGAGGTGGTGCCCATGCCCTCTTGTTGGATGAGAGAAACTGAGGCATGGGAATGGGATCACAAAGCCATCCAGCTCATCAGTCCCAGCACCCAGTCTCTTAATACCCCCTAGCTGTTCAGAGCTACTCCTTGCTTTGTGATGCACAAGCTGTGCACACACAGTTTGAAAGCTGGAAGGGCAGTGTGTTTAGAAACTCCCTGCGTGAATGCTGACCCTCCTGCCTGGTCTTTGACCATCTGTGTGCAGCACAGAGCTCAGCAGTGCTGAGAAGTTCATCTTGAACCCCAGTCAGGCTGCAGTGATAAACCGACCGCGTTCAAACAGTGGGTGCGTGGAAAAGCAGTGCAGCATCTTCACGAAAGGAGGGAATCTGGAAGTTAGAATTGGCAATAACAGGTTTTTTTCCTCTTTCTGCTCTCTCTTTGGCTCCTCTGACTGCCCTGGCTGCTGCAGACTCCCTGCTGTCCTGGCCACAGCCCGCTGCTGCTCCCTCTGCCCCTGCCACCGACGTCTGGGGTGACTTCACCAAAGCTTCAGGGTGAGGCCGTGTGGGGTTTGCAGATTGCGTGGGCCCATACCTGCAGCGTTAGAACCCAGTCCTGCTGGTTTTACTCTCACTGAAACAGCAATGGGTTGGGGGCACCCCCCCACCCGAACACATTTTGAATGTTTTTAAAAGGTGAGAGGCTGCTGTGCCTGGCCATGTGTGGGGGAGAGTTACGGATTGGCACCAGGCGACTCGTGCTGCAGCCCCTTCTAGTGCCTAAACTCTCTTTTTTCAGTGTCTAAAACCCTTTTTTTTCAGTGTCTAAACCCTCTTTTTCTCTCTCTTTCTTTCTCCAGGTCAGATTCTAACCAGACACAGGCAAATGCAGGCTGGGTGCAGTTCTGAGCCAGCTCCTCGCAGGCACTGGAGGAAGATTGTGCTGATTTCTGCAGGACCAAAGCAGGGGTGGGAAGTGCTCCTGCTGCTTAAGGACACCTTACTCGTCACTCGTGGTGGCACTGTACTCCCCTGGCCCCCCCAACAAGAAACAAGACCCCAAAATCTGGCGCTGGAGTTGAAATGCAGAAATTGCTGCTGGATAGCAGATGAGCACGTGCCTTACAAAACTCCACACCAGCACCCTCAGAGCTGGGGGCCTTTTCTGGGTATTTTCTGCCTGGATCACAGCAAACCGTTGAGGCTTCAGTGACCTTTCCTGTGCCTTCCTTCCTTCCTTTCTTACTGCACTAACACGGCTGCAAAAATGTGGCAGCTTCATCGCACCCTGCGTCCCCTTGGTGACGTGAGAGTGCTCAGAGCACTGATAGAGGACTCGGTTAGCAGTGCTTTTGCTGCTCAATTTGGGCATTTTTTCCCCTCAATCCTTATGCAATAGAGGTGGGTTGAGGTGTGCAGCACTGGGCTGCCCCTGTCCCCACCTCCACTGGAATCTTCCAGACTGGCAGGCGGTGGGGAGCATCCTCCTGGAGGCTTCTTGTGTGCAAGGCCTTTGTCTCCTGCAGGCAGCGTCCTGCCAAGATGCTGAGCATCACCCTTGATATTTCCTAGCACTTCCCTGCCATGTGGGAGCTGGGGAGCACGACTGCTGTGTGCAGGTAAATGTGAGCGCAGTGCTGAAGATCCTGTTTTCCTGCTCCAGTAAGGTTGTGGGTTTTTTTTCCCCTCCATTTTGAAGAGAGATTTTTATTCTTTTTGCAGAGACTTTATTAACGGAATGTATGCCATGAAAGACAGACTTGGTCTCTTGAACAGAGCTGGGGTTGAGATTCCTCTCTGAAAAAACTCCCAAGTATTTTCTTACCTATTTATATTACGGTGAAGGCCTTTCACAGTACAAAGTTCTGCTATTTTTTCACTGTTTCAGACTTAATTATTATTTCCATTCTCAACTGGACGGGTGAGCATTTCCATTTCAGAGCTTTGACTTTGCCTGGCGTAGCACAGGGCCGGGTGAGAGACGTCCCACTCCCAAGTGAACAATAAAATCATTTTGATGCCAGATGTGATATTTTACACCCGGGGATCTGCCCGTGCGTGCTCTGGGGAGGCCCTGGGGCTTCCTTCGAGGTGGGGATTTGATGTTGGGGGTGGTTTTGTGCTTTCCCCTCCTTGGTGCCGGGGAAACGGCGGCAGCGAGGAACAACACATGGGTGTTGCTTAGCAGTGGCTTTGAAGCTCTGGGGGCAAAGAAGGTAAGGAATAAGGAAGGCAAGGGGGACAGCTGAGGACTTGTGTCCCCAAAACCCATCAGGGAGCCTCGGTGTGGCTCTGGTGTGGGTGTTTTCAGAAGCCAGACGATGCCAGCAGCACTGCAGAGCCTCAATCCTATTGACTAACCTTGGTGCACTCCCTCCCTCGCCGCTAATCCGCGGCTCAGCGGGGAGGAGAAAGGGCATTTTCTCTTCCTGAGGGGCAAGCAGAGGCTGGGAAATGCTGGGAGGGCAAATCCATGTCCAAGGGTTTGCAGAGGGAATGCCTTGGGTGCCTTGTTGCCTTGCAGCCCCCAGCGGGGGTGCACATTTTGAGCTGGCATCGATTTGTTGGAGTGTTTCTGCCCTCTGTGGGGAGTGGGAGTGGGGTGCAGAAAGCAGCCCCTCACCATTACCTTAAAATAACTGCCCCGGGGTCTTCCATTTCCACGTGGCAGCACATTGTATGATTGATGGAGTGGCTGCCACCCCTTCCCAGCGCCCAGCCAAGGGCTTCCCATAGCAACCTGGCATGCTCCACCCAACACTTTTTCCTGCCAGAGCCAACTCCTGCTCTGTAATGAGCTTAACGAGGCCGTGCTTCGTTATGGCTTAACGAAAGGGCTCCTCTCTCCCGAGCTCCTATGGGATAACGGAGCCCCGAATCCCAGGGAAGCTGAGCAAGGTGAGTGCATTTCCACTGCTCATGGGTGCGGGGGTGCACAACACTGCTGATTTATTGCAGAAGAATCTTTTTTTTTCGCTCTGCGGGCATGAAAGCTTGGTTGCCGAGTTTGAATTGCAAAGCTTTGGTTTTGCAGCAAAGCACGGCTTGGGGGAGGCATTAGGACCCCTGAGGCGTGCGGATGCAGCCAGGAAGAGGAGGGCCCCCAGCCTGGGAGGGGAAAATGAGGATTTCGAGCTAATCCCAACCATGCATCCGCTTTCCGCTTGCGGAGCGGAAGCAAAGCCCTAAAAAAGCAGAGCGGGATGGAGGCGCGGGGCTGCTGAAAGCAAAGCAAAGAGGGGGGGATCCCACGAGCGTGCTGGACTGAGGTAGGAGGTCCAAGGGGAGCAGCTGAGATCGTTTACCATTGCAATGGCCAAAACTGCGGCGAACCCGTGATGGCAGAGCTGCGTTTTTTGCAAGCTCAGATTTGCAGCCGGTTTCGCAGAGCTGCAGCGGGTTTTGCAATTGCACGAAGCATCTGTTGCACAGAGGGACCCGGAGTTTGCAGCCGGAGGAGCAAGGCAACAAAGTTGAGCCCGTGCCCTGTGCTCTGTCCCCATCCTGCAGGTTTTGTTCTGGGGCCATGGCCTCGCTGCTGTCCCTCCAGGAGGAGAACCGCATCCTGCAGCAGGAGCTGTCTCGTGTCGAGGACCTGCTGGCTCAGAGCCGCGCCGAGCGCGATGAGCTGGCCATCAAATACAACGCCATCAGCGAGCGGGTAGGTCGGCCGCACGCTTGGCCCAACATACACCATTCCCAACCCCAAAATCTGCCTTTCCTTGCCAGCATCACTTGGAGATGCTGAGGATCCTGCGGTGCTCGCAATACAGCGGGATGGAGATCCAGCACCCGGCGTGCTGGGGCTTGCAGGATGCACAAAGTGTTCCCATTTTGTTCACCTCAGTGCTTTCTTTTTTTTTTGCCACTTGTGGCTCTGGGAGAAGAATGAGGGCTTTGGGCTTTGGTTGCCCAGGGAGATGCAAAACTTGAGCTGCACCACTCTGGGGTCTGCGTGGCTCCGGGGGCTCATGCCCATTGGTGCACGCCTGGCTGCTAAAAGAAGTGAGCCTAGAGCCAAAAAGTACCCGCAGGGAAACCACCGCTCCCCATTCCCTGTGCTGAAAGACGCTTTGCCTGTTGGCCAACCTGATGCAAACCCGAGGCTGGGTTATTTTCTGTGCATAGCAGATCATTTCCTATTCGTTTTTCATTGCCATTTCCTCTTGGAACTCAAGTGCAAAACATCAGGGTGCCCTGTGTTGCTTCAACCCTACGGGGCTTTGCAATACCAAAAGGAGGATGAATTTATCCAAGCTGGGATGCTTATACCTGGAGTGTTCTGGAGGTGTTGCATCCGCAAAGGGGTGATGCTGGCTTGCAGCTGGAGCAATCCCTGCGGCTGGAAGCGGGCGAGCAGGAGGCGACAGAAAGCCGGAGCCTGGCACAGCACAACATTGAGCTGCGGCGGCTGCTGGACGAGGAGCAGGCTGCCTACAAGCGCAAGCTGCAGGCGTACCAGGAGGGCCAGCAGCGGCAAGCACAGCTGGTGCAGAAGCTGCAAGCCAAGGTGGGTGCATGGTGGGGACACGGGAGCGCTTTGATGGGGAGGGGCTGGGTGTCACCGCGTCGTCCCCAGGTGCTGCAGTACAAGAAGAAATGTGGCGAGGTGGAGCAGCAGCTGCTGAAGAAGGAGACAGAACTGGAGCAGGAGAGGCTGACAGTGCGTAACGTCCCCAGCGTGTCCCCAAATGCCCCCCACAATCACCCCCATGCAAAGGGAACGATGTCCCCGCAGAGCCAGCCGGAGGAGGAGAGCCCCAACGAGCTGGAGAACGCGCTGATCCGACTGGAGGAGGAGCAGCAAAGGTGTGGGGGGGTCCCTGGTGGGGCTGGGGGCTGCGGGACCCCCTTAGCATCATCCTCAACCCCGTGCTGCCCAGGAGCTGCAGCCTGGTGCAGGTGAACTCGATGCTGCGGGAGCAGCTGGAGCAGGCGAACGTGGCCAACGTGGCGCTGAGCGAGGACATCCGCAAGCTGACAGCCGACTGGGCACGGGCACGTGGCGAGCTGGAGCAGCGCGAGGCCCAGTGGAGGAGGGAGGAGGAGGTCAGGGCTGTGGGGAGATGCAAAGCAGAGGGGTGCTGCTTGGAGAGACGTGGGGAACTGAGAGCGAGGCGAGGCTGAGGGGTGCAGGGATGCGAAGCGCAAGGGTGGTGGGGTCGTTGGGATTTTGCATGGGGATAAATTTGGGGATGGATGGGATGTTGCACTGAGATGCCAAGCAGAGGGGTGCTGGGATGTGGCAAGGTGGAGGGATGCAAGATGCAGGACCATTGGGACGTTGCATGGAGAAGAACTGGTGAGTGTGTGGGATGCTGCATGCAGAGGGTGCTGCGTGGAGAAGGGTGTGAGGAATGCTGCGTGGATAATTGTTGGGGGATGCAGCGGGTGGTGCACGGGGAGGTTCAAAGCAGAGGGGTGGAGGGATGCTGTGGGATGGAGGGTTGTGAGATGCAGAGGTGGGACCATTGGGCTGTTGCATGGAGAGGAATTAGGGGTTGCGGGGAGTGCTGCGCTGATGCGAAGCGGAGGGGTGCTGCATGGGGTGTGGAACTATTGGGGACACTGCATGGAGAGGAATTTGGGGATTCGGAGGATGTTGCATGGAGTGATGCAAAGCAGGGGGAAGGAGAGGGGTGCAGAGCCATGTGGGGTCATTGCACAGAGAAGGATTTGGGGTGCAGGGAGGGATGCAAGGCAGAGCAATGCTGCATTCAGAGGAATGCAGGGTGGGGGGAGGTTGCACGGAGGTGCTTCTAGGGCTGCAGGGGATGGTGCATGGGGCCCGACCTGGTGCTGCAGCGATGCCGCCAGGCTGCAAAGCAGTGCATCCGGGCTCTGCTCCATCCATCCCCATCCCCTCGCAGTCTTTCAACACCTACTTCAGCAACGAGCACGGCCGCCTGCTCACCCTCTGGAGGCAGGCGGTGGCCTTCCGCCGCCACTTTGGCCAGCTGCGAGCCGCCACCGAGAGGTCAGCGGGGCGGCGGGGACCGGGGGTTGGGGGGGACAAGAGACGGGCTCACCCCTCTCCTATCCCCCATTCCCTCTGCAGAGACCTGGTGGAGCTGGGGCAGGAGGTGAGCCGTGCTGGCCGTGCTGCCCATGCCGCCTGCGTGCAGCTGGGAGCTCACCTGCAGCTGGCCGAGGGCCGGGCGGGTGCGGTGCAAGAGCAGCAGGCGCAGCAGCTGGCGCAGCTGGAGGAGCAGCTGGCAGCACGGGGCCGCGATGCTGAACAGGAGAGAGCAGTGCTAGGGGACAGGTGGGGTCCTGTAGGGTGCTATGGGGTGCTGTGCTGTACTATAGGGTGCTGTGGCGTGCTGTGAGTCGTTACAGGGTGCTGTGAGGGGCTACGGGGTGCTATAGGGGGCTATAGCATGCTATGGGGTGCCACAGGAGCTATGGGGTGCTGTGCGGTGCTGCATGGTGCCATGCTGCACAGCATGGTGCTGAGCACCGTTCCTGCTGGGCACCGTGTCACCCAGGCTGGCGGAGCTGACGGTGGCCCTGCAACGGCTGCGGGAGGAAGGTGGTGAGAAGGAGCGTGCAGTGCAGGCGCTGACGGTGCAGCTGCAAAAGATGGTGAGTGTGCGTCACGGCGTGAGATGCACGTGTGTGTGTGTGCGTGTGTGATGCACACTGCAGACCGGGGTGGGTCGCGTGCTTCGATGCAATGTGTGGTGCACAATGCAGAGCAGGGCACGCTGCACGCTGCACACCAGGCACGTTGCACGCCGTGTGTTTTGCAGGAGGCCTCTCGCGCTCAGGAGCCGTCAGCAGAGGAGGTGCAGGCGTTGCGTGCAGAGCTGGAGCTCCTGCACCAGACCCTACAGGACATCACCCAGGTGCCCCCCACCCTCCCTGCACTCCCAGTGCTATTAACCCCTCTGCACATCAGTTTCCCCTCCTGCAGCAATGACGCCGTCCCTGTCCCTCGCAGGCAGTGCTGGCTGATGACCATGGGTCCCCCCCAGACCCTCCCAGGTTCCCCTCCCGCAGCCTGTCGCCTGCTGCCGCTGCTGCCACGCTGGGAGCTGTGCACGGTGCCCTGCGCCGGAGGCACATCCAGCTGCAGGTGGGTGAGGGAGAGGGACCAGACAGATGTGGGGATGGATGGATGGATGGATGGATGGATGGATGGATGGATGGATGGATGGATGGATGGATGGATGGATGGATGGATGGACGTGGTGAAGGATGGATGGATGGATGGATGGATGGATGGATGGATGGATGGATGGATGTGGTGATGGATGGACGGATGGACAGACGTGGGGATGGACGGATGGACAGACGTGGGGATGGACGGATGGACAGACGTGGGGATGGATGGATGGATGGGTAGGTGGATGTGCAGACGGCTGAACATGGGGATTGGTGGGTGGGTGGATGTATGTGGGGATGGATGGATACATGCATGGAGGTTGGATGGAGTAGAATGGAGGGCAGATGAACATGAAGATGCATAGATGGGTGTGGGAATGGATAAAAGATAGAGGATGGATTGATGGGAGAATGAATCATAGAAGTGAATCGTTAAGGCTGGAAAAAACCACTAAGATCATCTAGTCCAACTGTTAAATGGAGGATGGAGGGATAGATGGATGCATGGAGGAGAATGGGAGACAGATGTGGGGATGGCTGGAAACATGGAAGGTGGATGGAGGGGAATACCGGCCAGATGGATATGGGAGGACAGATGTGAAGGTGGTTGGAAGAGGATGGGAGGATGGATGGATGGAGGATGGAGGGAGAAGGGAATGATAGGGGAAGGGCTAGAGAGAAGATGGATGGATGCAGTACGCATGGATGAAGGAGAATAAGGGATAAATGGAGGTGGGAATGGATGAAGGGGGGGATGGATAGAGGAGGATGGAGTAGAACAAGCGGATGCGTGGACTATGGATGGAGGAGGATGAAGGATGGAAGGATGGATGGTGGAGGACAGACACATGGAAGATGGGTATAGGATGGATGGATAGGCAGAGGATGACGGAGGATGACTGCTGTTCTCCTGCCCCCAGGAAGCCCGGGAGGTGTCAGGGAACCTGCGGCGGGAGCTGGGGGACAGCGAGAGCCGGCGGGCTGCCCTGGAGCAGCGGCTGGAGCAGCTCAGCACCGAGGCCAGCAGCTGCCGGCAGGCACAGGATGAGGCCATGCGCGAGGCTGCCCGCCTGCGTGCTGACACCGAGCTCCTGCGCAGGTACAGCTGTCCATCCCTCCATCCATCCATCCGTGTGTCACATGCACCCATCTCCATGCATTTGTCCATCCCCACGTGCACCCCACCGTGTCCGTCCATCTGTCTGCAGCGAGCAGGGCCGCGTGGAGCAGGCGCTGGTGGCAGAGCAGGCGCGGGCAGGAGCCCTGCAACGCAGCGAGGCTGAGCTGCAGCTCCGGGTGCGGGAGCTGGAGGAGCAGCGGGATGAGGCCAGCCGAGCAGCGGAGGCTGCACGACAGCAGCTGGAGCACAGGTGGGGACCGCCGGCTGCTGCAGCATAGGGGGTGCTGCAGAATGAGGTTGTTGCAATGCCACCCCTGGAGTGGGTGCTGCAACCGTCCAACGTGTGCTCCCACCACCGTGGGTGCCACAGCACGCAGCAGCTGGAGCAGCTGGAGGGGCAGCGGGCGGCAGGGCAGCAGGAGCTGCTGCAGGCACGGGAGGCACTGAGCCGGGCACAGCTGGAGGCAGAGGTGGCACGAGGCGAGCGGGCAGTGCTGGGTGAGGCGTTGGCACAGGTGAGTGACAAAGCCCCAGTGTTCTCCCTAAGGACGGCTGTGTCCTCAAATCACCCCCGCGTCCAAACTCTTGTCATTCCCCTGTCTGGGGGTGCCTGTATCCCCTAACTCCCTGCGTCCTCTTTGGAGACATCCATGTCTCCAGACCTGCCCTCTGTGCATCCCCAAAGCTGTTGTGCCTTCTCCCTGGGGCCAACTACGTCCTCAAATCTCATGTGCTTCCCTAAACCCCATGAGTATGCTCCCTGGGGGCATTCATGTCCCCAAAACCTATGTGCATCCTCCCTGGAGCCAAGCACATCCTCAAACCCCATACCCAGCCCCAAACTCCATACACATTCACCAAACCCTTGCCCCTCCTCCCTGGGGACATCTGCATTCCCAGACCCCTCATCCCTAGGGACATGTGCATCTCCAAACTCCATGTGCATCCTTCTTGGGGCCATCCACAACTCTTAACCCCATGGACATCCCCAAGCCCCACTGTGCATCCTCAAACCCCATGGGCATCCCCAAGCCCCACTGTGCATCCTCAAACCCCATAGGCATCCCCAGGCCCCCTTGTTCATCCCAAAGCCCCATGCCCATCCCAAGCCCCACGTGCATCACTCTGGGCACCCACCAGGCACAGGGCAGTGGTGCGGAGCTGGAGGCAGCGCTGCGGGACGCCCGCACGCAGGAGGCCAGGCTGCGGGATGCTGCGGCGCGGAGCAGCGAGCTGGCTGCCAGCCTGGCACGGGACAAGCGGGAGCTGAGCCGGGCGCTGGTGGGGCTGGAGGAGCAGCACGAGGCTGACAGCGAGGCCAGGAGGGAGCTGGAAGGACTGAAGGCTGAGCTGGGGCGGCTGGAGCGCGGCTGCAGGGATGGAGAGGCTGAGAGGATGGAGCTGGAGCGGGCACGGAGAGCGGCGGAGAGGAGCTGCGAGGGGATGCGGGCCGAGCTGCGGGAGCTGCGTGGGGAGCTGCAGAGGATGCGGGAGCAGCTTGGGCAGGTGTGGGGCTGGGGGCAATGGGGAAAGGTGGGGAGGGTTCAGGGGCAACTGGGAGGATGCATGGAGTGATTGAGAGGATGCACAGGGCAATTGGAGGGTGCTGGGGCAAGCGGGTGGGTGCATGGTGTATGTTGGGAATGATGGAGAGGATGCGGGGGGCAGTTAGAACGGTGGGAAGAGTGTAACTGGGATAGCGCATGGGGCAGCTGGGAGGACTGGGGAAGGTGCATGAAGGAACTGGGAGAGGATGCAGGGCTACCAGACCGTCCCAGTGAAGCACCTGACACTCGGTGCTGGTGCAGGCTCAGCAGGAGCAGCGTGCAGCAGGGGAAGCACTGGTGCAAGCACGGGGCGAGCAGCAGCGGCTGAGTGCAGAGCTGGAGCAAACCATGCAGGAGCGCGAGGGGCTGGCTAAGGAGGGGGCCAGCCTGGGGGTCCAGCTGCAAGCTGCCCAGCGCGACGCTCGCGACCGTGCCCAGGAGGTTGATGGGCTCAGGTGGGTTTCGCTGGATCCACGTGATGTCCCATCCCGGTGACGTTAGGCAGCGTGCCCCCACGGTGTCCCTGCAGGGCTGAGAAGGCTGCGCTGGAGACAAACCTCTTTGAGGCGCGGGAGCAGCTTGGGCAGCTGAGCACATGCAGGCAGCAGCTGGAAGCTGAGGGACGGAGCCTGCGGGTGGCCAGGGATGGGCTGCTAGGTGAGCAAGCAGCGCTGCGGCGGGGGTCACACCGCATCTCAGCTCGGCTGGGGGTGGCCACGTCACTGAGCTGTTCGGTTTTGGGGCTGACATCCCTGGTCACATCACTTAGCTCAGTGCTAGGAGCCAGCATCCTCGATCGCATCACCTGTCCATTCCGTTGTGGGGCTGGCATCCTTGGCCATGCCACTTAGCCACTGAAATTCTGAGGCCGATATCCTTGGCCCCATCACTTATCTGCTCCGTTCTGGGGCTGTCGCCTTTGGTCACATCGCTTCTCTCTCCATTTTGGGCGGTGCAACCCCCACCATTCCCATCGCTCCCCACATCCTCTGGGGCTGGCAGAGGAGCTGGGCGCAGCGCGGCAGCGGCTGGCGGTGGCACAGGAGGAGGTGGTGGCCCTGCGCAGGACCCAGGAAGAGCACGAGGGCGAGCTCGAGCGGCTGCGGAGCGAGAAGGTGGGCACCGGGGGGGGGCCGTGGGGCAAGGCTGACTTGGGGAGGCAGTGCTGGTTTTAGGAGGGTGGTGATGCTTTTGGGTAGCAGCGCCAATTTTGGGGAGCGATGCTGATTCTGGGAAGCCATGCCGATGCGGGGATGGCACGTGTGCTGGGTGGCAACGCCGATATTGTTTGGGGTGCCACCGATTTTGGGGCGATGCTGAACGGCATTGGTGCCTTTCTGGGGCACTGCAGCAGGAGCTGGGCATGGAGCAGGGCCGGCTGGCACGGGAGCAGCAGGAGCTGGCAGCAGAACTGGCAGCAGCACGGCGGCAGCGGGATGAGGGGGTGCTGCGTGCCGAGAGCGAGAAGCAGCAGGTGGGTGCCGGTGGGTCCCTGCTGCCTGCCCGCTGTCCCCGCTGAGCGCATCCCCGTGCAGGCACTGGCGCTGAAGGAGGAGGAGAAGGCAGCGCTGGCGGGGAAGCTGGCAGGGCTGCAGCAGAGCCTGGCCCAGGCTACAGCCGAGCTCGAGCGGCAGCGGCATGAAGCTGCGAGCTGGCAGCAGCAGCAGCAGGTGGGTGCCTAGCACGGGCAACCCCGTTGCAAACCCCGTGCTCAAGCATCCTCCCTGGATGCCCTCTTCCCATTGCATACCCTCCATCCCCACTGCGCATCCCCTCTTCCCGCTGCCACACCCCCACCTTTACTCCTAACCCTCCCCTCGCCCTTTGAGCCCCCAGCCCTGCACAGTGATGCTCACCCTGCCTCCTCCAGCGCTGCTCGACGGAGCTGCATGCGCTGCAGGCGCAGCTGGAGGCAGCAGCAGAGGCTCACGCACGCGAGGCCATGGCTCTCCGCGAGCAGGCGGCAGCGGCGTCCCAGCAGCGCGAAAGTGCCCTGCGCGATGTGAGCCCCCCATATCCCCCCCCATCCCTCCAGCACCCTGGTTGCTCCGTAATCCCACGGCATCTCCTGGTGCAGGTGGAAGAGGTGCGGGCGCAGCTGGCGCTGGAGGCGGAGGCGCGGGCGGCGGGGCAGCGGGCGCTGCTGCGGGCACAGCGCGAGGCACAGGAGGGGCGCGAGGGGCGCGAGGAGCAGCGCAGGATGGGGATGGAGGCACGCAGGGCGCTGGGCGACGCGGCCAGGGAGCAGGAAGCGCTGCGGCGCTCCAACGAACAGCTGCGGGCGGCACTGCGGCACAGCGAGGGGCAGCGCATCAGGTGTGGGTCGGGGTGATGCTCGGGGTCAGGGGATGCTCGGTGTTAGGGGATGTTTGGGGTTAGGGAGGGGATGTTTGAGGTTTGGGGGTGCTCGGGGTCAGGGCGGTGCTTGGGGAGGGGAAGGATGCTCAAGCTCTAGAGCAAAGTGCTGAGGTTGGGGGATGCGTGGGATGGGGAGACGCCTTGGATGGAGAGTGATGCTTGGTGTGGAGGAGATGCTCAAAATGGGAGCTGCAGGGGGAGGTGAAGTACCGTGGAGGGAGATGCTCAAGGCTGGAGGATGCACAGGAGCTGGATGCAATTCTGGAGATGCCCAGCGCATCACCGTGGCAGGGTTGGGGTGCCCTGCACGGACCCCACCACCCTGGCATCCCCACAGCCTGCAGCGTGCGGCTGAGCAGCAGGAGCAGCGGCTGGCGCTGGTGGAGGACGGGCAGGCGGCGGCGGGCAGGGAGGCAGCAGAGCTGCGTGCCACCCTCCGTGGGCTGGAACGCGCCCGCCTGGATGCCCGCCGTGAGCTGCAGGAGCTGCGCCGCCAGGTGCCGGGGGGGGACGACAACAAGGGGATCCCACCCACATACACAGCTTAAGTTACAGCCTCCCCTCGTTGCCTCCCCGGGGTAGGTGAAGGTTCTGGATAGTGAGAACAGCAAGAAGAGCAAGGAGGTGGAGGAGCTGCGGGCGCGCGTGGCACGGGAGGAGCAGCACGAGGAGGAGAGGCATCGTGAAGCCTTCGGCCTCAGGCAGAAGGTGGTGGAGAGCGAGGCCGGCGTGGAGGCCACCAGGAAGGAGGTGGGGCTGCTCGAGCCCTCCTTGTCACCCTGGCTTTGTACCCTGTGTCCCCAGGTGGCCCCACAGTGAGTGCCCTGTGTCACTGGGTGCCCCAGCTACTCAGTCCCTTGATGCCACAGCTGCTCCTGTCACCCCACACTCGGTCTCCCTTGTCCCCATCGCCCCACTGCTCTGTGCCCTGCATCCCTGGGCGTCCTCCTTGTGCTCCATTCTGTGCACCCCCTGGACGTTCCCCAAACCTCATATCTCCATCCTTTGCGTCTCCACCCCCCTTCTGGTCCATCATCTACATCTCTGGGCATCTCCCATGTCCCACCAACCCATCTGGGCATCCCCGCATCCAACCACTCCATCCTGTTGCTCCCCAGCTCCTGCAGCTGCAGCGCAGGCTGGCGGAGGCGGAGGCAGATTTCCAGCAGCGGGAGCGGGCGCTGTCCCGCAGCCTGGAGGAGGCTCGCGGCCACGAGAAGAAGCTCCTGGCTGATGCCCGCAACCTGCGGCTGAAGGCAGAGGCGGCACGTGGTGAGGCAGCAGAGCTGAGCTTGAAGCTGAGCGCGGCTGAGGGTCGGGCTCAGGGGCTGGAGGCCGAGCTGGCACGGGGTGAGGAGCGGCGGCGTGCTGCAGAGATGCGCCTGAGTGGGCTGAGCTCGGCCCTGCGCTGCACCGTCGGCGTTGGACGGACGCACGGCAGCTCTGCAGGCAAAGGTGAGGGCAGAACGGGGTGTGTGGGGCGCTGGGGCGGGCGCTGGGTGCTCCATCCAGCTGTGCATCCTTCCCCGTGCCACCCTGTCCCTTCCCAGTCTGCTCTGTTCCCTCTTGTCCTATTCTGTCCCCTCCTGTGGCACCGTGTCCATCGTGCACCAGCCCATCCCTCCTGTGCCACTCTCTCCCATTCACCCTGTCCCTTTCATCCCACTCTGTCCCTTCCTGTCCCTCCCCATTCCATCCCATCCCTCCCATCCCACTCTGTCCCCTCCTGTCCCTCCCCATGCCATCCCATCCCTCTCACCCCACCCTGTCTTTGCCCCACCTTGTCCCCTCTCTTGAAGCCGGACCCAGGAAGGGGATACGCACCCCCTGCTCACCCCCAGACCCTGATGCAGCAGCTGACCCCGAGGCAGTGCGTGCAGCCCTGCAGGATTTCCTACGCCAGCTCCAGGACGCCCAGAGGGAGAGGGTATGCCCCTCCCCCCCTCCCTAGAGCGTGCATTCCCAAAATACATCTTTCTCACTCCATTTTCTCCCCCAGGAGGAGCTGCAGGTGCGGGTGTGCAGCCTGAGCAAGCAGCTGGCCGAGGCAGAAGCGCAGCGAGACAGAGCGCTGCAGCTGCAGAAGCGGGTGGCTGAGAGCAAGGAAGGTGATGGGACAGTTTTGGGGTGGGTTCCCCCAGTGATGTGGGGCTGGGTGCTGCACGGGAACATCATCACCTCCCTGCAGTGTGTGACTGCTCAGAGTGTGGGCATGTGGTGGGGCTCTGGGGGGGAACAGATTGTGGGGTGGGGTGACGGTGCTGCACTCCAGCACTGCACATTTCATGTGCATGGGATTTCCCCATGCACATCCCCAAAATCCTAGCAGAAAGATAAAAGGATTCCCACATGAGCAAATACGCCTCTCCACGCCAGTAACTGGTACAAGCCCAGTAAAAGCAGTCAGCCCCCTCGCTGTGCATGCGCCATAAACCCCAGTGCATGCCCCGAAAGCACGGAGGTTTGCAAGCCCCACTCTGGCTGTGGCAGGGCGGCAGGGCTCCGAGGGCAAGCAGGCAGCACTGCTGCTGCAGGAGGAGATGCTGCGGCAGGGCGAGGGCGAGCGCCGGCTGCTGCTCGAGAAGGTGTCGGCGCTGGAGCGCAGCTTGCACGCTGCTGAGGGCGAGCGCCAGGCTGCCCAGGTGGGCACCGGGGTGAAAAACCCTCCTCTCCCTCCCTGAGCAGCCTTCCTGCTGCTTTGCATATACAGGCTGCATGCAAATTGCGTGCAAGATGTGTGCAAACTGCATGCATGCTGCATTCAAACTGCATGCAAGATGCGAGCGAGGTTGCTTGCAAGATGCATAAAAACGGCATGTGTGCTTTCTACAAGCTTACACATACAAGCTTCCATGCAAGCTGCTTGCAAGCTTGCATGAAAACCAAGTGTAAACTTCTGGCAAGCTGCTTTCAAGCTGCTTGAAATCTTGCATACACAATTCATGCAAAGTGGATGCGAGCTGCTTGCAGGCTGGGACACAAACTGTGTGAATGCTGCTTGCACATGCACGCAGCTTGAAACCTTGCATTTGTACTGAATGCAATCTTGCATTAGTGCTGCATGCCAGCTTGCACGCACTGCTCTGTCTCTTCCAGGAGAAGCTGAGTGCACTGCTAGCAGCCAAGGGCACCTCGAAGGACCACGCACAGGGCACCCCGGGGGCCAACACCAGCACAGCCCTGCAGCAGCGACTGCAGCAGCTGCAAACCGCCTTGGCTGCGGGCGAGCTCGACCGCCGGGCACTGCAGGTGTGCGAGAGCACCTCAGAGTGCAATGGGAGGGAACCCATCCGGCCTTGTGTCACCGTGTGTGTCCCCGTGCAGGAGATGCTGGATGCGGCGCGGGAGGAGCGCGGGGTGCTGCGGGAGCAGCTGCGGGGGCTGCAGGAGGAGCGCGCGGCACTGGAGCTGCACAGAGAGGAGCTGGAGGCGCAGGTCCAGCGGCTGCAGGAGGTGGGAGCTGCCCTTACCATGACCCACACAGACCCCCATGCAGCTCCTTTTGCTCTCCCGTGCAGCACCCTATTGCCCCATGCACTGCTCTGCAGCCCCATGCATCGCCCTATTATCCTGTGCAGTACCCTACCACCCCTTGCAGCATCCCTTGCAGCACCCTATGGCTCTGTATGCATGGGGTAATAGGGTGATGCACCCTATTGCTTTGCAGCACCCTGTTACCCCATGCATTGCTCTGTAGCCCCATGCATCACCCTATTATCCTGTGCAGTACCCTACCACCCCTTGTAGCACCTTGTTACCCTGTGCATCACCCTGTTGCCCCATACACCACCCTATTACCCTGCACAGTACCCTTCCACCCCGTGCATCACCTGGTTACCCCGTGCATCACCTGGTTACCCCGTGCATCACCCTATTGCCACGTGCATCACCCTATTGCCACGTGCATCACCCTATTGCCTCGTGCATCACCCTATTACCCCATGTATCACCCTGTAGCCCACACATCACCCTATTACCCTGTGCAGCAACCTGTAGCCCCACGCAGCACCCTACAGCCGTGCCCCCGTTGCAGACGCAGCAGCAGCAGGACGAGGAGGAGGCGGCTGCGCTGCGGGGGCTGCGGGCAGAGCAGCGGGGGCTGCAGGAACGCGTGAGCAGCATGCAGCGTGCCATGGCCCAGCTGGAGGCCAAGCGGCGCGAGGCTGAGCGCTGCGCCCTGCGCCTCGAGAAGGACAACAGCGCCCTGAAAAGAACCCTGGAGAAGGTGAGCACCCACCGCCCTGCCCTGCGCCCCAGGGGGGCACCAATGTGCAGCTTCGTGTGCAAATACGTGTATGTATATGTGTGTGTGTGTGTGTTGTGCACAGAAGCAAGGTGTGCAACAAAGCACAGCACGTGCACATGAACACGCATACATATATGTATTTTGTGCACCAGAGCAAGGAGCGAGTGCAACAAAACACAGCACGTACGTATGCATGCATGTCTGTGTGCATATATATACAGTGCATTGCAGTAAGGTGAGCAACAATGCACAGCACTGTGCATGCAGATATATATATTTGTATTGTTTTCAGGAG
>NC_034428.1:4548834-4550123 GCF_002078875.1 Numida meleagris
GGGGGGGAGGGACAACACATTTTGGAGCCCACGGTGCCCACGGTGTGGGGCTTTGGGGCCGCTTTGGGCCTTGGCACTCACCTGGCAGGCCCAGCAGGACGAGGCACAGCGCTCTCATGGTGACGGGAGGTAGTTGCAGGAGCACGGCGCGGTCTGGAGGGGGTGGGGAGCAGAGGGAAAACACAATCAAATTGGGAAAAAAGAATAATAAACGCACTCACTATTGGCAATGCAACCGAACGCGTCCATCCACCCAGGAGGAACGAGGCGTAGGATGGGGATCCCACCCCTGCTCTGCTGATGGAGAAGGGAAAACTGAGGCACAGGTGGAGGTGGGCTGAAATCACTGCATCGCATTGAGGCTGCAACATTTGCACCCCCACCGAAGTGCAGCTCCTTTTAGGAACCACGTCCTCGCTTCTTGCATCTCCCAGCAGTCACGCCCTGCGCCATCAAGCAGTTACAACTTTCCAGGACCCCATCCCCCTCCATCCTTAGGTCTGTGGGTATTGGAAACGTTGACCCCCCAGCCCCTACAGGCTTTGGGAGAACCAGGCGGTTGCGATTGGCACGAACTGAGGTTGGCTAAGCCACACTCGGCCAACAGGCAGAAACTGGGGGTCCCAATGGAGGCCTCATCCCAGCTCCTGAACCTCAGGTCCCTGCGCCCCACAGCCCTGCCCTGCCTCGCTTCCCACCACCAGAGGAGCAGCAGATGCACCAGGTGTGGGCTACGAGGAACCGCGTGGGGATGAGCGGAATCAGCGTGCGGCTCCAGGAGGCTTTCTCCAGCCTCGGGGGCTGGGTGCTGGCCAGGACCCCAAATCACCCCGACCCGGCGCTGCGCCCCAAGCTCCCATTTCCCATGATTTTCCCCCAGGGATCTTCCACTCCTTGGGCCCCACGCTGAGAAACGGAACCGTGCACCACGTCCTCGATAGGGATACAACGACACCACCCCATCATCCCCACCAAGGCCACCACCACCACATCCACGCGTCCCATTTCGGGAGCAAACCATGGCGGCCATCCACCGTGGGGATTTTCCACCCAAAGGCACAGGGCCGGGGGCACAACACCCTCGCCCCACACTTCATCCCCACCCAACCCCATTGGGTGCCCTTGGGGGGGGGGGGGGGGTGTCCCCCGGGCTCAGGGACGAGTGGGGGGCTGCTGGCTCTGCAGAGCCAGATGTTTTTGCAATGCACATCTGGGAACAATCAGTCTGCAGAAAGAACACCACAGCCTTTTCCCTCTGCTAAACCCCACCTTCCCCAGCCTTTCCCCCC